>NC_039364.1:234255663-234555663 GCF_003573695.1 Papaver somniferum | reverse complement strand
TTCGATAAAATCTGGCTCCTTGCTTTTGCAAAATAAAATTGAAAGCAGACGTGAATACAGACCCTTGATTCGTATTACCCTAATAAATCCTAGCCGTTAAAAACTAAAACCCTAACTACTTAAACTCAGCATCTTCACTCAAATCTCCTTACTTCTTTCGCTTCTCTCACTCTCACCAGTTGCCTCCACCACTACTCAGTACTCACCGTCGAACCACCTCCATCACCACCTCTCCATCGAGAGCACTACCACCTCTAGTAAGCAGTTTCCTATTTTATTTCTCCTCCTTTCGTTTCGTCTTCAGATTATTTTTTTTTCTTGCATTTCTAGGGTTTCTTCTTCTGTTTGGGTTTAGGGTTTCAATTTGTTGAAGTAAACCAACCGATTGATTTCTTTTTAGTTTCTGTTTATCAAACGATTTTTGTTGTCAATCGATATGGGTTTTAATTATTTTTTCTGTTTTTTCTTTATATGCAGAAAGACTGAGAGGAGCAGCAGGAGTTCTTCATCTGTATAGTTGCGTTAAGACTTTGAGGAGCAGGTAACAGATTTTTCTTTTCCATCCAGAGATTTTTCTTTGTTTTTATTGATGTTCATGTCATGTGCTCTAGAGTCGTTCTTTTAATCCAGGATATATGGGATATTTGCAAGTGTTCATGTTTCAGTTTGATAAGATTTGAGATACTGTGCATAAATCTTGAGTGTGTTATTTTGTTACATAACTTTTAAGCTTTCTGCTTTAAGAAAAAGAATGAGTTGCCATGAATGATGAACTCAAGATTATTGGCTAGAAATTGATGCTGTAACATAAGGATTGCAATGGATAGAATTGCAACTAAAGAACCATTTTTTATGTGGGAACCTTGGATAGTCATGATCCTGAATTGGGGCTTGTTAATTTGTTCAATGACTGCGAGCATGATAGAACACTAGTTGTTTCAGACTTGGGAAAAACTAGACTGCATAGTATATATTTGAGCTTAAAAATGAATATAACTTGGATGCATCTAATTCCCTGCCTAGGTCATGATGTGAAGTTTCTTCTGATATTCTTGTGCATGAGACTACAGCTTTGGATGATAATATTTATGAACTGGAGCTTGATGAATTGTTCTATGAACATGAGCATGATATACATGTTTCTTAGGGAGAGTATGTGATGCTACCAATGATCTTACACATGAAAACAACTTAAATGTGCCTACTTTTCTGCCTAAGTCAAAAACTGAGACTCTTCCGCCCAACCTAGATTTGGTTTGTAACAAAATTGTGAAGCCAACTTTTCTAAGAGAACCTAATCTAGGATTGGAACTCTGTGCCTCTCAAGCCCTCTTGGACTATTTTGCAGCCAAATATAATATCTTCAAGGAGTCACAGTTGGAATGTGTATTTCTGCCTTACCCTGACAAAGCTCACTTTGAACTAGATCTTGTGCATGATGCACCCCTGAAATTGTTAGGTTTTGTGTCCAAAAATACATATGTTGAAAAATCTTGGTTTGGGGTAGCTCACACAGTCTTGCTTACCCTCTCATGTTATCTATGTTTGAGACTCTTGATATTTCTGCATCTTGTCTTTTGGGTTGACCCAACATCAAGTTGAACAAACGAGGAAAGCTTATTGTATGCAGATATTATAAAGTTAAATGACGGTGATTAAGAGCTTTTTTCCTTATAAAATTAATTTAATTTGTATTACTTCGGCATCTGATTATAGGGGACTGCCACCGGATACAGCTGTATTGTCAGAGAAGTCGATACCAATGATGGGAAGATTAAAGTTGTAGTTGTTGTTGCTGCTGCCTTTGAACCTGAAACGATACAGGTGCATGAACTCGAAGGGCTGTGCTGGGAGCAAGCGTTAAACACGGGCTTAAGTGCATCAAGGTAACTTGCTATTGTACTTCAGCAATTTATCAAGTTAAAAAGGAATTAGCCGTGAAGAGAAAAATAGGAAAGAACAATAAGTATTCAAGGCACATGAAAGATTTGATTAATCGTATTATTATACTAGATTCAGAAGTAGACTATTCTGAGATAGTGCATATGTATTGAGGTGCCAAAGAGGTGGACAACGGATTCTATACATATGCATTATCTCAGAATAGTCTACTTCTGAATCTAGTCTAATTCATGTGCCTTGAGTACTTATTGTTCTTTCCTATTTTTTTTTCACGACTAATCCCTTTTTTACTTGATAAATTGCTGAATTACAATCGCTAGTTACCTTGATGCGCTTAAGCCCGTGTTTAACAGCTTGTTCCCAACCACAGCACAGCCCTTCGAGTTCATGCACCTGTGTCGTTTCACATAAGATTTTGAAATGAATGGGGAACTGATACATTTAGGGGGATTTCTCATAACTGATGCGGATGGCACACCCTACAATCCAGAAGGAATTTGATTTTGAATCTGCTCATACTCAAATAGAACCAGCTACAAACTTGCAAGAATGAGTCGGATTCACAGAAACCTCTGGGTTGTCAACTGTAATAGTCTGTAAATAGTAATCGCTAACTCTCTTTTTGTGAAACCCCTTTCTGGGTTCTAGCTTATAGATCTTGGTTTCTCTTCGGGGGTGATTTCCTCGTGGTCCACAGAAATGCTACATTAAGACTAGATTTCAAAGCACAATTCTGTTGAATCCAAAAATCTTTTTAACTATAATCCTTTGGAAATTTTAAACTGGTGATATAATCTCTTTCTTAATTTTTCTTCTTGTTTTTATCAGCTCTGGTATTTTCATGATTTAAAATTTTGTTCAAGGATGGCGAGGCACTAACCCTTGTTTTTGCAGTGTAACCTTGTTTTGTGATAGTGGTGCTTTTCATCCTAAACTATTAGATCCGAAATCTAAGCAATTCGCGCATATTCTCAGGAATAAAATAGAATAAAAATCAAAAGGACCATTTAGGGATATCTTGTCTGCAATCTCCCAATCCCAAATATCAAACATTCAAAAACTCGGAAATGGTCATCTCCCTAGGAATTAAACCAAAACCATTACTACTTACCATTTATCCCCTAATAGCAGAAGAGAAAGTTCAAATGGCTGCTAATGGAAATCACTCGGATGAAGGTCAAAGGAACGCTGCAAATAAGGTCAGTAATTCTAATCTTGATCTCCAAAAAAAAAGAAACTCTAGTTTACTTAATTTACAATTACCCCCTTCCTCTCTTGATTTCGCTACTTGCACATTTGATTTGCTTGAAAGTAGTTTCTTGCAAGTTATGCAATTTTCCAATTAAAAATTTCACTTATTAGATTTGGTTTTTTCAAGAACTAGGTTTTCACTGAATTCTAAATTTTCAATCCCTAACCCTTAACTTAAAGATAACACTACTAGGAATTTCCTGAAAGATCTTACAGATCAAATGGTCCTTCCTGACTTGATTTTCTTTTGGGAAACTAAAAACAAAGTATAATAAAATGAGGTTCTACACTGCTAGATATGGGTATCCTAATGCTGTGTATGCAGAGCTAATAGGTTTATCTGGTGGGTTATGTTTGTTGTGGAAGGTTATGGAACTATCAATTGAATATGATAAATTGTTTGATTAAGCTTGATGCTTGCTGACTTGTTCGTAAGGCGCTTTAAATCCTATTGATAGAGCTACCCAATGCTCCCATTTAACGGACATTAGCCAGAACTATGAAGATAATTGGATTTCTGTAGGAGACTTAAATTTTATCTTGTCTGATGATGAAAATTCCCTTCTTAATAATTCTGGTCTTTATAGCATGCATTATATTGAGAATCCTTTCACTTTGTTAGGCTTGACAGGGCTGTGGCTACTCTGAATTTCTGTTCTCACTTCCCTAATGCTACACTTTTATCATTTGTTTCACTTAGGGAGCGACCATTGTCGGATTATGTTAGTGACATCTAGAGATAACAACTCAACAAAGAAACCATTTAGGCTAAATAGAACCTGGTTTAGAGACCCGTCTTGTTCCGATGTTATTAAGATTAGTTGGTCGGACAAGAGAAATGGATCCTCAGCTTTCAAACTCATTAGGATTTGCAGGATGCAACAATCACTTTGTTGACATTAGTACTCAATCACTTTGGATGTATTGTAGATGGAAACAGGTATAGCTAGCTCTACGACACCGTCCTTTATCGATTGAATATGCTTGATTATAGAAAATAATCAGATTCAACCCACTTTGACCTAGATGTCGGTGTTGAGCAAACCTGGTAGCTTTTCTCTGCACGTGGACGGCATGGACACTACATTCTCAATTCAACACAGAAAGATGTTGTGGATGTTGGCATTGGAGGCAGCTTTTTAGGTCCCCTCATTGTACAAACTGCACTTCAGACAGGTGTGTTTGTTTCGTGCAGTTTGTCTGTTGAAGTTTTGTTATATGTGGTTGTGCAGCTTGTTGATGATCGATTCGTTTGTCCTATTAACTTATGCGAGTCCCGTTTGTAACAAGTCGAATGTGTTTTCCCTCCTGTGTGTTTTCATCTTCACAAACATCATATCTAGGCGGTTTGGAAGTTCCTTTTTATGCTTAAAATCACTTTTTTTTACAAGACTTCTGGTCAGTCCTTTTCATTTTTCTCAATCAATAAGACTGAATCGCAATGGTGCAACATCTGATGAGTGGTCCTGTGATGGTGTAACAGCAAGTATAAAACTATGTGATGGTGTAACTGCTATTGCAGGTTAGCATGGAGAGAAATGGCCAGAGTGTGTCAATTGATGGTAGTTCTCTCCTTTGGAGGCAGGCAATATCACTTTTTTGTTTCAGTACAAGATTCCTCTAGTGAGTGTGAATCTAGTTGATGTCTTCACGATGCATTGGTGCAACATCTGATGTGTGGTCCTGTGGACATGACTTGCTAAGATGTGTAATTGTCCTTATGTTTGTTTCGTAGGTATGTGAATAGATGAATTGAATATGACCACTCACACATCAACAATTAAGATAATGCGGAAAGTTGCTTTGAAACTGTAAGGCATCAACTTACAGTGTACTTTGTTTTGACAGTTGACTAAAACCGGACCTGGAGGTGATCGTGGCAGAGGTTCAACTTGACCAGCTGCTGCTTCTACTATCACCGCTGCATCAAGAGGAGGTCATGACAGGTGGGTTTAGAGGAGGTCGTGGCAGAGCTGCACCAAGTACTAGTTCAGGTAAACTATTAGTGGTGGTGGGGGAGCTTCACCTAGCACGAATGCTGGAACTGGAACAACCAGAGGAGCACTAGTGCCAAGGTAATCCAGTTTCACTTGGAGTAGTAAATGTGAGCAACCTGTTTGCTTTTGGGATGATTCGCCACTGCGCCAACATTTTTGGAATATCTGCAAGATATTAAGTCAATCAGAAGCCCGCTAAGGAATGTCCGACATCTCTGGAACCGGTGTTTTTAATAACTTAAGAAGAATAAATTCAAAATACAGCTTCTAGCTTTGATAAAGGAAAAGTGCGACTTAGACAACCAAACAGGTAGGGTGCATTACCGTGTGAAGAGCTCCATAAGCCAAGTGATTCTTTCACAATCATTCTCCTCAAACTTTTTTAACAATGTATATTTTTTCGTCTTGCTAATGCCACCTGAACAAAATAAGATAGCCATCAGTGAATTTCAAATCTTATACCGAAGCAGCTCTCAGTGAGGATGAAAGCAGGAAGGTATACAAATCAATGGTTCTTCATATAGACAAAAAATACGTAAAAAATATAAGACCAGATGATAGCTCATCACTAGAAAATAACTAACTGCCGAATCAACAAGCTTAATTGAACTTTTTATAAATACCCCGCCAAGAATATCACACGACTTCCAGAAAAAATGAGCAGACACTCCCCATCATAGAAAAATCATACAGATTGCGGACTGAATTGAGTAGATAAAATGCAGTTGCATACTCAATCAGGCCATGTACACAGAGAATCATCTTGTTTTTCTTCTTAAGGACTCCAATTTCTTTCTGTTTAGATGTGAAGAGCTTTGGTCAAAGATATATTCTCCAGAAGTTACACCTTGACAAGGGAGTAGATCCAACTTATTCGCAAAATTTGAAGCAACTCTTAATAGTTAAAAAAATAAAATAAAAAGTTTGACGAGCCTATCAAGTCGTGAGAGGGGAGTTGGCTAAAGAGAATAGTGTGATGGGCCATTAGGTCGTGGAGGTGTTCGCTAAAGAGAAGAGAGTGCGGGCTCATTGTTCCCAAAAACTTTCTCAATCTGTTATATACCTGCTTTTCATATTCATATTACTAAGGCCTGACAGATTGTTTAGAAACTTAGAGAAAGGGACATCTAGATTTATGGTAGGGATGTAGGATCCAAAGGGATGCTTCTCATAATCCAGGCCTAAACACCCAAACGTAACAATTTTTTTCTGAGCCGTCAATGTGTCTGACCCCTGATTTATCCTTTTTGTCTAATGGACTGGTAAATCATACATTTAAATGGGCAACAAGGTATCCAAAGGAAGAGACCATGGACTAAAACAAGAATCTTTAAGATATGCAACTATATCTCGGAAATCTAGGCACTCAAAGACTAACCAACAGACAAAAAAAAACATCAATAAGTCAGTTAAGCTACAAAATGTGCTTGGCTTACCAGTTAACAATTCGATTAGCGATATAAGACGTTCTTCAATTTCTTCTTTAACATGCATAGTACTCCCATGAATCTGAGAAAGTAACCAAAGTAAATATACTAGATATATTTCAGGCAAAACAATCTTATACAAGATCATGTGTTTCCAGTTAGTACTAATAAAACTTCCAGCAACATAAGCCACAAAAACATATGCATACCGAAATCCTCGAATGCTAGTTTAAACCCCTTGGTAACAAACTACATTTGTGTTGGATGATAATTCCACAAATCATTGTCTCTAACTAAAGGAAGGTGATGGATAATAATTCCACTTGCCATATACTTTTGGCTCAGTGTTACTAACCTTGCAATGTCCATGTTTGAGCATGCAATTACAATGTTCAGAACCTTCTAATTATAATAACATAATAGGCAGAATTATTCACAACCTAATTATTTATACTTAGAAGAATTCTTCAGACATGATGTCGGATTATTGTAATAAAATTTAAGAGACTTACCATATCCATGGAAGCAGGGAATATTGCAATGTCCAATCCCAAATCCTCATTCTCAAACTTGTCAGAAGCACAATCTTTCACTATATCAAGTACCGCAATCGCAGACCCATAAATATAATCACCCAATTCTTGCCCATCCTGTAAAACTTTTATCATTGCCTCGACTCCTCCAGAGTTGACAAAATGTATTTTATTATCCAAATGCTCTAATAGAAAAAATAAACAATCAAAAAAAGTACAAGGGAGGTCTTCTTCTTCTTCTTCTCTTTCCTGTTCTTCTGTTTTTTCTTCTCCAGGACTTGTAAGAGCTGAAAGAGCATCTATAACAACAGGTAGAGTGCCCGTTCCCAATACAAGTCTATTTTTGTAACTACAAAACAAAAGAGTATGTAAAAACCCCACAGCACACACTTTTACATCCCATTTGGTACCTGTAGTTGCTTCAAACACCCAATTCATCAGTTTGCTGTTACTGCCCGCGGTTGTTACTACAGCTGATCCTCCGTGAAAACACATTTGCGCAATAGTTTGTACTGCTCGTAAATCATCATCTTCAGAAAACTTACCAAGAGTAGAAACAAACACTTGTAAGGCTTCCATTTCAAATAGAGATTTAACCAATTTGGCAACTTGTTCCTTCTGACTAGGAACTTCATAAGCCACATGAGTTAGCTCTTCGAATGTCCAAAGAATACTACTAGCTAAACGCTTCCCGCATTTATCATCTTTCAATAAATTAATCATCAATGGAACAGCCTCCTTAAGATCTATAACCTGAGGAAATAAATGACGAACAGTACTATAAAGTATTTTGAGATTTCTGAAATATTTGATTACTTTTATAAGTTTCTTTTCACAATCATTCTTCTCCTCACTACGAGCTGCTGCTGCTGCTTTGGTGTAATCTTTAAATAGTTGTATGAAGGATGCCTCAAGTTCATCTGGTGTTTTAGCTTCAGCAGGAACTCTGCTGGGCTTCTTCTCTCTAGGTCGAGCAACTGAATGGGTGATTTCAATCCCAGGCATAGGGAAAGATGCTGGATCGCGACGGCCGAACGTTGTTTCAGCCATCTATACTGCACAATCTGCGAGGCTCAACTGTTTCTAGGGTTTCTTAGGAATCGATAATACGATTATATAGGCATGGCGAGTGGTTGAGATATTTCGTTTGCCTCGTGAATCCAACGATCCATAAGTTATTCCCTTCATTAACAAAAGCAAAAATAAAAATTAAGTTATTACAGTTTCAAAATTCTAAACACACGTATAGGAGTCTAAATATGTGCACCCCTTTAAAACCACAATGCGCATTGTGGCCCTATTGATCGGTTGGATTAAATATAGTGGTTTCCCGTTTTTTCATCACTTTTTCTATTTTTAATTAGTATTTTAAATTATATTTAAAATAATAAAAATTGTCATCATATTTTTCTCTTATGGGATTTCTTTTTTCTTTTCGTAAGTTAAATGCATTCAAAGACAGACTAACTTAGGACAATTTCTATAGTAATGTTCAAAGTCAAAATTTTGTTGATCCAGGTGAATGGTCAAAGGGGATTCTCCACTATAGGAAAGAAGTGGGTGGTTGACCTTCAAGCGGTAGGACGAAGTGCTGCCGCTAGCGCTCGTGGTATAAACGTTGGCTCTTGAAGAACCAACGCTGGCGCTCCAGGTGAAAACGCTAGTGTGCTTAGCAGAGCCGCTAGCGTGTAAATCATGCCCGCCAACGGCTAGTTTCTACCTCCATAAATACGACTCGAGTTTGATTCCACAAATTCACAACAATCCTTCATCCGATCAATCTTTTCTTAATTTCAATTGCTTTCGATTTTCAACCATTAATTCTGATTTTGATTCTTCTGAGGAAGATATGGAGATGGATGACATATTGTATGAAGAAGAGGAAGAAATGTGTATGGAGTTTTTGCGTCAAATGGATGACGATGCAATTATAGATAGAAGAAGGTAAATTTTTATGTTGCAATTACAAATCGGGATCGTACCAAAGCCTTTAGAGCGATATGAAATTGCGACTAGAAGATGGACGTGGCGCGATCGACATTTTTACCACGAAAAGATGATACATGATTATTTTAATCATGATTGTGTCTATTCCGTAACCCCAACTAGAGCGGTGTTCTCACTAGGCCTGTCAACGGAACTTAACGTAACAAATAATGGCTCTGCCTCTACCGTTTGCCGTTTAAAGATAGGTTAACCGTTATCCGTTAAATGCCGACGGAATTGTAAAATCCAAAACCATTGCCGTTACGTCGGACTTATCGGCTAACGGTTAATTTTCCGGTATTAACCGGTATGTCACAGGACAACACAAAAGCAGGTTTAAAACACAAACCAATTACATAGAATAGTTCTAAATCCAAGCAAACAAGTTCTAAAACATACAGATGTTCATGTTCTAAACCAAATTACATGTTCAGATCATCACATGTTCTATCAAAAGAAAAAAACCAAGTTTTTGCAAAAGAAAAGACAAAGGGATGCCAATTGCATCTGCAACTGCAAATGCATTCCTCCATCTCCAAATTCTCCACTGCCAATGCCAACTGCATTCCTCCTTAGTCCTCAACTTCTGCATTTTGAAAGGAAAATGAAAAGTGTTAGACAGTGATGTCAGTGAAGAAACTTAAGTTGGCAAAGTGGCAATGTCAGTGCAATAAGCCAATAAAAGTGGCAATGTCAGTGCAATAAGCCAATAAAAGTGGCAATGTCAGTGCAGTCACAACTATCAGTAAAAGCTAGTAAAATATTAAGATATAAGGAAACTTACCAGTAACACAACTATTGCTCTCACTGAGAGTGAGATCTGGCAGCCAATCACCCAAACAAAGCAAAGCTTCAACAAGATCTGGAGCTAATGAACTCCTGTGAGATGTGAGAACTCTGCCACCAATACTAAACATGGATTCTGATGCTACACTTGTCACTGGAACACCCAATACATCTCTTGCAATCCTTGAGAGAATTGGGTACTTAGCAGAATGATTCTTCCACCAACTTAAGATATCAAACCTCATTTCTTCAGCAGCTGTGCCTTTAGGAAGAACTGGTTCTGCTAAGTATGTCTCCAATTCTGACTTCTCAACCTCAAACATATTGTTTTCCATAATGAAATCATCATAACCAAATCCATATGATGTTGTTGTACTTGTACCTGCACAGCTCTCAAATGCAGTTGAATGCATTGCAGTATCAAAATAATCTGGAGCTGTAGTGTTTGTTTCATAAGCACAGAAAAGAGCATTGAGTGCAAGCTCAAATTTGTTATAGTGACTTTTATAGTGATCCACACCATATACTCTCTTCATAACAAACTCCACCCATTTAGCTTTGTACCTAGGATCTAAAACAACCCCAATGCCCATCAAAGTGTTACTTTCTTTCCAGTAGCTATCAAATTTCATCCTCATATTATTGGCCATGTCTCTGATGTACTCATGCTGACTTGATTCCCATATCTTAATGCATCTATTAACTTCTTGCACCCCATTATAATATAAATTTGATGTGGGATACTTAATCCCAGCAAATTTGGTTGAAATGACATCAAACAATTCCAAACATTCACATATGTGTACTCCTTGTTCCCACTCCTTAGAGGTTGGTAGTATCTTGAAGTCATTATCTAAATCAGCTAGCCTAACAAAAGCTTGTCTCAGAAAGATTGTATCCTTTAGCATCTTATAGGTGGAGTTCCACCTGGTATCCACATCTAAACCCACAAACCTTGAAGAAGGAAGCTTAACTTGAGCAATAGAAAATTCAAATCTCTCTTTTCTAGCCTGACTTGCTTTGACATATTTTACACACTCTCTAATTGCATCTATAAATGGAGCAGCCACTCTCATTCCACACCCTACAATCAAGTGTAATACATGATTACTACACCTCATTTGGAACATATCCCCATTAAGAACTAAACAGTCTTTGCTATCAAGCCATTTCTTCAGATGGTCCATCATAACATTGTTGGAGCTAGCATTGTCAGCAGCAACAGCAAAAAGCTTAGTATCTATGTTCCAAGCTAGACATACTGATTTCACTACAGATGCTAGAACTTCTCCAGAATGTGGTGATGGCACTAAAGTATATGCAAGTGTTTTCTTAATCAGTTTCCAATCATCATCTATGTAATGCATTGTCACACAGCAATAACCATCCTTTGTATGCTTACATGACCACATATCTGTTGTTAAACTACACTTAGATGTAATTGTCTCAAATTGGTCTTGTAATTCTTTTTTTAACTCAGTTCTTAGTTTCATGATATCTTCCCTAACTGTATTCTTAGTGTAAAGTTTAGCAGCAGAATTTAAAGACTTCACAAACTCAACAAAATATGGATGCTCAACTATAGTGATTGGATAACCATGTTTAGCAATCATTTTGGCAACTAGTATCCTAGTAGCATCAGCATCATACTTCCAATTAGCAAGCTTAGTTTGTGCATTACCTGTTCTGACTGTAGTAATCTTTGTTTGTCCTTTCTTGTTTGCAGGCTTTTTTTGGCAAGTTTTGGCATGGTAATGCAAATTTCTGGTTCCTTGGCTACTGGGTGAAGTCATTCTCTTATTACAATGTTTGCATTTAGCTACAAGTATCCCAATCTCCTTACCTTTTACCATCTTCTTTTCAGTTAACCTTTCAAAATCATCCCAAACATCAGACCTTACTGCACGCAGTTTCTTCTTTGCTTCAGCTATAATTGGATCTTCATCTACTTCTATTTCTTCTACTGCTTCTTCTGTTGCAACAGCAGCAGGTGTTGATTGAATTCCTGATTGTTGAACTTGAGATGCAGAAGGTAATTCAGATGCAACTGAAAGTGATTGAGAGGGATGACTTCTTTTTGATGAACCAACGCAATTGGATGCTCCTCTTTCGCTTTGGGTCATGATTAATTTCACGAATTGAAAACCCTAATTTCAATTTTCTTCTCTCGTTTGTGAGTTGAAGAACAAAAGAAGATGAAAATGATGTTGATTCGAGTATAGTAACCTAGGTATAGATGAATGTTACACGTGCTAGGCACACGTTAGCGGTTAACGGAACTAAGGCTAACGGAAATAGGTCTTTCGTTGCCGTCACCGTCGGATAAAATTAACCGCTACATTATCGGTAACGGATAACGGATAACGGATATAATGGAACTAAACGTAACGGCAACCGGGTAATCGGATTCGGCTAAACGGTTAACGGATTTCCATTTACAGGCCTAGTTCTCACTCCCTGCTCATCACAACGAGACACGGAATGTGTCAAGGATTACTCTTACCTTCGGGTAAGTTGCTTCTCGGCTTGCAGGCAGCCGGTGTAAAAACTTCGCCGCATCTCTGGAGATAAGATCGTTACGCGGTGCATCTTTGCTCGACCTGGTACTTTATACTAGAAAAGAGCTTTGGATTTGGATTTGTGTCTATTCCGATGAGGATTTTCAGGAACGATTCCGCATGGGCCGCAACTTGACGCAAAGGATTATTGTCGAGCTTTGTCAGGTACAACCTTTATGTATGAGGCTTTAGTCCCGAAAAAAAGCTCATTGCGGCCCTCCGTCTACTATGTTACGGGGTACCGCTCCGCGGATTCCACGGATGATTACATCCGTATTGGGAAAACAACTGCGTTTAGGTATCTCAAATTGTTTTGCGAAGCAATAGTCGATCATTTTGGTCCAAACAAACATCTTCCATCAGGTTAATCATTAATGTTGGATGGTGGCTTTGCGTTGAATTGTGTAAGAATTTTGAATCGTAGCAAACCAATGAGTCAACTACGATTTTTGCACTCCTCAGGTCGTATTTTGCTCTCCTTCTAACAAAAATCTTTAGGTTTTTGCTTTAACTTTTTCTTCCCCCATCTCTACTGAAAGCCAGTCTCAAATTCTAAACTTTCTTCTTCCTTGTTCATTTTCATATTGTGGTGAAGCTCATCAAACGTTTCAATCAGTTTGGTGTAGATTAGGTGCAACTCTGAAGATGGAGGTCATCAATGGAGAATCTTCTCTTCTTCATCATCATTAGCACCAACAGCTAAGTATTTTCTCTTAGGAAAACAAAATCGAAATTTTTGTGTTTTAATTTCAAAATATAGGGTTACTTCCTTCTCTACTACTACTAGTACTTGTGAATCTTCTCCATCATCATTTGTGGTTCCTTATCTGATTAATTCATGTGGATAATCACAAAATGAAGCTTTTACAGCTTCTAAAAAAATCAATTTCAAAACCAGTTCCAATCTCGATTCAGTTTGAATTTTACTCAAATCATACGATTTACTAAATCCCACATTACTAAATTAATCCCTAGATACCCAGCCATCCTATCATTTAAACCAGATAAAAAACCCTTAAACCAAAATTAGATTTTCTCAAATCCAAAGGGTTTTAGGAACTTAAACCCTTGCCAACTTCATCTTAAAAGACTCATTGATCCTCAGGCAGAGCTTTAATAAAGAAATGGTTTAATCATTTACAAACCACATTTCTCAGAGGTATAAATGGATCGACAGCAATAAGCGAAGCCAATTGGAAAAATAAGATGGATGTTTATAGGAGATGGGTTGGTCTGAGGATCACATTCAAACAACATTTAGGAAGACTCCTAGTTGTATAGTGGCGTCCGAGAATAAGATTATGGCGGTGATGAATTTTCTTGTGAATGAAATGGGTTACGAGTCTTTGTGTATTGATGAAGAAGAGGATTTTAGTCATTAGTTGTTCAATTTAGCTTGAAGAAGAGGATTATCCCAAGGTGTTCTGTTATCAGGATTTTAGTCTCCAGAGGTCTGATCAAGGAAAAAGTTCCTATAAGCACAATGTCGACAATAGTAGGCAAGTTTTTTATGGGGAAATTTGTGACAAGATATGAACAACAAGTACCTGAACTATTGAAGATATTCCAAGGTTAGATGGATGACCAAAAGTTACTTTAGAACTGAAGGATTTTATGAGATGAATGCGCAGCACTGGTATGTTGGTCATCTCAACTCAAATATTTATAACGTTAGTACCTTTTGGTTTATGCATGTTTTTTGTGTGACCACTTTTGTATGAACAACTAGTAGAAGAATATATATAATGATGTAGTTTTTTGAATCTTTGTTAGAACATATGTTTATTTACGACTACTGCATCGTATGAAGCATATACGGGTTATGTGTACTGGTTCAACATGGTTGGATGAAAAATGAGGTAAATGAAAGCTTTACGAAAAGATTCGTTTTTTTCTATGTTTTGAGATTTATTTCATTGGTAGTCTCCAGTCCAGTAACCACTGGATGGCCTATCCTTTTTTCTAAATAAGTTATTGTACTGCGACTAGCTATTGGAAATCAGTTAGACACCTCATGCAACATCAACATACGTGTCATTGCTGCTAGGATAATTGGACGTCTTGATGGACATGCTGCTAATGCTGTCAAAGCGCAAGTCTTTATCATATTGTCTCTTTTAAAGTTCTAGTTTGTTTGAGTATCTTGAGTTAATATTATTGAAACTTACTTTCAGAAGGATGCTCAAACCAATGTATGTCTCGAATATAAGAACTTACAATTAAAAATTTATTATTTCTTAGTAAATCTTTGGAGTACTCAGAGATCACAGAAAACCTTATTGTAGATTGATTATGAGATTTTGTTAACAAAATTGTAGTTTTGCCGAGTCTTGAAGGTGTAAGATGGAGGTTTTGGTGCACTTAAAGAAACAAATCTCGAATTCTGTTGCATTTTGAGAGTGTGGGTCTTCCCTCGCTTAGGAAGAGAAATTACGGGTTCTGTGTATTGTTTCCACATGATATGATAGAAGATGGGGTAAATGAAAACTTTACGAAAAGATTTATATTGATATTTATTTAATTAATAGTTCAAGTCCAGCGACCATTGAGTGTCCTATTCGTGTTGCTCAATAAGCTATACTACTGCAACTAGCTATTGACATCGGTTAGACACCTCCTGCGGCATCAACATAACTGCTAGGAAAACTGGGTGTCATCATGGACAGGCTGCCGCAAGAGCTTATTTGGCAGTCAAAGCATACTTGCACAAGTATGGTTCTTTCCCTGGTTATGTTGTATTTTGAATGTGTGGTTCTTTCCTCATTTATGAAGGAAAATTAGTTTTTATTTTTGCTTCCACTAAAGATTGGAAGTTTAGGTTTTGGTGAACCTAGTGTGAAAAAAGATGCTTCTCAGATGAAGCACTACCAGCTCCCAGGTATCCACGCTACTGTGTAAGTTCAGTCGAGTCTGGGCGAGTGTTCTCGATCAGAGAGAGTCTATGGTTATGTATGTACTTTTTGAGGAATTAATAAGATCTTTACTTGTTGACGATAATGTTGGTCATTTTAATTACAAAGCAGTAAAATTTTGTTGCCGCTTGTGGCCCGTATTATATTTACCTGTTTACAGATTTTGATTGAAAACAAGAAGATGAAAAATTGAAAATCGTTAATAAGATTACTGAACAATATGTATTATTGCTCCAATGAAATCTAAATTAAGACCTAAGTTTAAGCTAATGAACTTTTATGGCATTGTACAACTTAAGGTGATTCATAGACCTGATTTAGACAGGTTCAAGATCAAAAACATTACCGAGAAAGATTAAAAATTGAGATCTCTTTTCAGGTATGTAGTTTGGTCTAGTATATAAGTATAGATAAAAAAGTTCCAGTTTCTCAATATACTGGTCGAGAATCCTAGTGGGAGTTCTATGAGATTTCTTGTAACTAGCACATCCACAATGTGGAAGAAAAATTACAGACGCCCAGTCAAGATTTGGTGCCACATCCAATTCTTTAAACGCTTTGGTCCAACCAACTTTTGCAGAAGTGCTAGGTCCAGTACCAATTGTTGATGGTGGTTTTTAGCTTAGGGTTAAAATCGTAAAACCTTGCATCTGATGTGATGTCACTCTGTAAGGAAACGTAGCCACGAGTGTTAGCCTCTCCTTAGGCATATTTATTGAGCCTTTCAATATATTTACATGAAATTTACCCAGACTGGCGAATGTAGCAACCATCCCACATGTTCTGTAAATTTCTGCGCCTTGCCTATATTCACTTAATATAAGTTTCTTTGAATGCTTTTTGTGCTATCTTTCCCGGCTGAACTCTTTATGTTGGTATGGCATGACAATTTGTGTTCACTCGCAGCGAAGTAGCACGAATTTCCAAATATCAAGGATAAAGTTTTTGCATAAGGTATTCAATCAGAAAGCATGCTGCTCTCTGACAATGAGCTTAAAAGAACTCTATGTCAACACATATAATTCAATCGATTACCGTGACTAATTTGCAAAAGCTAAGATTTTGCGCTTTGCGCAATATATCAGACCTTGCTTGTCGAAATCAAATATAGGAAAGCTAGGTAATTAATCTTCCATGGATTAGTAGATGCAAAATCTTGCCCAGAATCATAAAACAAGGAACCACATGATAGGAGAAGCGGCGAAGATAGGTGTGGCCATGCCTTAGTCCAGCTGATACCATTTGCCATTGGCCACGCCCCATCCTAAACCAGCCATATTTCCCTCAACCAATCAAGTCACTCTAAACTCGCCACACACACATAAGTTGTGGATGGGCCCATACTTGCCGGCCCCATTTCCCATCGACCAATCAGGTCGCTCTAAAGATTTCATCATGTCTTCCTCGTATGTCGATGACATGGCACAGTCGTGTTGTGAACTGGAAGCTTCCCCGTCTAATTTCTACAGGCGGTAAACATGTCCGCCCTCCGGTCACGAAAAACGCTTGAATTGGGTATTCTTTGTTTCGACTGCAGTCTTTTTATTCCCGACAATAGGTCTCATCCGAGGAGGGCTAAAAACGGACTTGGCATTTCCCTTTGTTTGCTCCTCGGGCATAAATTCATTCCACTTAAGGAGGATGGTGAATTGCTCCGACTGTTTTCCTTGGTCTACGATAAGTTGTGTATAGAAAACTGCATCCGCCATATAGGCCTCCTCCGGTCCAAATGGATTGTTCGTAGCTGGAATCCGGAATTGTTTTCCTCCAATGTTAATCTTGACACATTGGTGATATGTAGGCGCGACTACTTTATGATTAAAGAGCCATCATCGGCCCAACAATACATGAAAGGTGGTATCATATTCGAGCATATAAAAAGTGGTAAGCGCTCTGATAGATCCAATCTTCATCATCAGATTTACTATTCCTATTGCCGTCTGATTCTTTCCTCCAAATCCCCTTACAGTTGTTGCACATGTTTTGATTTACGATCTTTATACTCCTAAAGTCTCCAGCAAATGCAGGGAAATCATGTTAAGGGATGCTCCGACATCTATGAAAGCTCGCTTGAGGGGCTGCTTGTTGATATGGGATGTGAGGAACAAGGGCCGGAGGTACTCTCCTGGATATCTTATATCTTCGTTAGTAAAGGTGATAGCTTCCCGTGGCAACGGGTTATACGCCTTTCTGGACGCGATTGATGCGATAGCTTTAAATGCTTCACGAATTTGATCCTTGCTGAAACCAAGCGAATCAAAGAATTGTTGGGACAAGACCGTTTGGGTGAATTTGATGGAAACTCCGGTTGTATCTTAAAATATGGTCGTCTCAATCGCCTCATACGCTTTTTCATATTTGTTGTCTTCCCATGGTCGCCAGGTTTACTCTTCTGCGGGTTCATGAGAAATCATTATGACTTGATATTGAGGGAGCGGATATTTCTGAATGCTTTGTTCTCCTATTTTCAGTTCACCTCTGGCTCGTTTTCTCTGTACTATATAACGTAGAGAGAAACATTCCACGGTCGGATGATGAACTCTTCGGTGATAATGGCAATACTGCTCATGCGACTTATTTGTCGCGGTATGTTCTGTAGCCACATGTGGCAGAGTATCTTCTTTATTAGCTATCCATTTCTCAAGAAGTCCTACTATCTGCTCCCTGCTGCATGGTAGTGGTGGTGGCGGATTTGGTCTTCCTCCGTCCGCTCTTCCACCTCTCTTGCTCGGCTGTCCTCTCCGATAAGGGCCAAAAGCAGTAACTTTTCCTCTGTCACCTCCCTGATCATTTGATGAATCATTTACGGTGTGTTTGCTAGTTGTGTCCACCTGCTCCGGAGTTCATAACCTCCGTGCAGTCTGATATCCGGACCGCAACCTCTTCTACCTCAACGAAAGTTTGGAATTTGAAATTTGTCAAACTTAGCCGGAAGATTGCATCAATTCCTCGAATACAAATTTCCACCAAGCGCTCTTCTAGGATGTCCTCGTGACATTCAAGTATGAAATCCCGGAAGCGAGTGATGAACTTCCCAATTTCTTCTCCAACCCGCTGGGTGTATCTTCCCAAATCTATTGATGTGACTCTCCTCTGGGCGGAATAAAACTTCTTCAAAAAGAGTTGTATCATGGAGGAAAATAAACTTATACTTCTGGGTTTCAAATTATCATACCAGGTAAAAGCATTGTTTGTAATTGACTTAGGAAATTCCCTCATGGAAAGGCTTTCATCCTAAGCGTATGCATTTATCGCTGATGAAACGACTCACATGTTTGCGGGCATTTCCCTTTCCTCCATACGTCTTGAATTTCGGTGATATGTAATCTTCAGACGATAATCAGCAACCTCCGTAGAGTACAATGGATCTAATGAATCGTAGGCGTTGTGTTTGTTATTCGATAATTTTTCTCTAGATATTTGGCGATCGCATCCTCTGTCATGCTCGGAACTGTGTTCTTTGTGTTGGAAGTTTCAGTTATTACCGTGCCTTGTTCTCTTGCTCGCTTCATTCGTCCGCGTAGCTCTTGTTGCTTCTTAATGGATGTCTAATTTTGTAACTCGGACATCTCTTGCTCGCTGGTATCTGCCGCGGCTTTCTCTTTAAGCGATTATCCTTTCTTTTGGAGCGTTCCTATATTTCAGGATGCTCCTGCTCCTTGTACTATGGGTGTCGTGAACACCGCTTGGAAGTGTATCTCATCATCCCTTTCCTCATGCACGTCTTCTACGAAAACACCATCCGGGTTAGGTACTACTCCGCTCGCTGGTACTTCTTGGCTCGCACTTGGGAGTATCATGCTGGAAAAGAAGCTAAGAACCTACCACTGTGGTCACAATGTTGATGGGTAAACTTCGGTAAGGAGGAACTAGCCTTAATCACAGAAATTACTCCCAAGGAGAAGGTAGATAGGTAGAAGTAACGAGGAATTAATTATGATCTCAAAAAGTGTACCCTCCTTCATTTTATAATATCCCTCTTACTAAACTACCATTTTATAACACCCATAAGATTAACATATTACTAAACTACCATTTCCCTCTTCTTTAGTTAATATCAAACCCTAAAGGGCTTTCTCTCTTATCCAAAGCCCAACCTCCTTAGCATGTTCTTCTATGGACTAATACTTCCATCTTAATGGGTTAGGCCTAGTCCCCAAGTTTCCTTATTCCTAAAGGGGAACCCTTGATCCGTTAAGGGAACGTTGTTTCTAGGATTAATTATTTTCATGTATCAAAAGAGACTGATTGGGGATTCAACTGTAGTCCAGTCCGAAGTTAGCTTGGAGTATGATAGTGTTTGTAGCGTCTTAATACAATGTGTATTCAATCTGGACTAGGTTCCGGGTTTTTTCTGCATTTGCGGTTTCCTCGTTAACAAAATTTCTAGTGTCTGTGTTATTTCAATTTTCGCATTATATTGTTTTATCTTTATAATTGAAATAATACAGGTTGTGCGTTTATATCATCAATTAGAATAATCCAACCTTTGGTTGTTGATTATCATTGATTGATCCTTGGATATTTGTCTTTGGTACCATCCAAGTTATTCCTTGTATTTGATTAGAACTCGCAGTTCCTTCTTGAGTAAATCAAATCAATAAAGAGATATAAAATCGTTGATATACTTTTAATTGATTGAGCCTTGTTGATTCTCTTAAAATTATATTCGAGTTTGTCCATACAGATAGCAAAGAGAAATATTGGGTGGTGTTGTTAGACCCCCGCTTTTTCAATTGGTATCATAGCAGGCAAACACGTTTAAGACCTTACAAGTATGTGTTTCTAGCAATCTGAGTTTGAGGACAGAATTTCTTACGCATACCAAAATTCCTCTTAAAGATTTCAACTGTGTCAAGTATCTCGGAAATACCTCAAAGGTTTACTCCTTCGATGATTCTTTCGAATCCCGAGGTAGGAAGACTGTCTCATCTCGTGTTGACTACTCTTCCTCCAATGAGACATTGGACATAATGGCAAAAACTGAAATGGAGCTCACCAGAATTTCAAAAAATTCTACTGAGTTTGTTGATCTTCAGAATCATGATCAGCTCATCGATGAATTTGAAAAGTTTATTGATCGAGAACATGTACTCTATAACATCATAGAGTCATTCTCTAAGGATATTGAGAAACTTCTTCAAGAAAATAATCTACAGCGTGAAAAGATTTGGGATCTTGAAAAGATGATCAAAGAAGGCTCAATTAGAGAAAAATGTTTGATCAAGACGCATTCATCTGATCTTGGCAGACTTCGTGTTGAGAAAGAGAAACTTGATGCATCGCTTGTTAGAGAAAATGGACAGTGCAAATCCTTGGAAAAGGAAAACTCTGCCTTAAGGAGAAATTCTTCTGCACAAACTAATTCTCATGAGTTACATTACAGAATGAAATTTTCTCCATAAGAAGATTGAGAAAAGTTTTCATAACTTACAGTCTTCTCTGGTGGCTATGAAATCTAAACAAGTGCCAGTTGTTGCTTCTCTTTCACGAACTTGTACCTTTTGTGGGAAAAGGAATCACTATGCTATCCATTGTTTTTCCATGAAGAAACAAATTTCTAAACTTCGCAATTTACACTAGTCCAAATTCAGGATTTTAGGACACTTGGTGTTTGCGAAAAACAACAGATCCAGTGTACCGTTGAATATTTATAGTTAGGATATGTTAAAATAATAAGAATCTTATAAACTACACTTTAAATATGTCATTTTATTTAGTTTTTATTTCACCCCATCCCCTATAAGTTCCACCCAGCAGATAAAAAATAATGATAATTCTTACCTACCAAAAAAAGGAAAAAAAAACTTTCGAGGGATTATATGTCGTTGACAATTAAACATCCGACGGTTAATATTTGGGTTGGAAATATTTTAGGATCCGAATGAATTGGTATAGTCTAATTGAAATTTACAATTAATTTTTGACCTTTGATAAAAGGATCCTACAACCGACTCTTAAAAATTAACTCCTAAACATCTCGAAACTACTTGAGTGAAGACTCAAATCAGATTGAGAAATAATAATGGCCTCCGTAGTCTCCTCCATTGTGGTTTTATCAAGACGAAACCTTCTCATAACCTTTCTCTACCTATTTTTTATGATTTTCTTTTTCTCATATCATTAAACATATTGAAGTGAAGAAATTGTGGATAGATCTGGGGGCGAAATCGGTAAGGGTTTTTTTGATTTTGATTGAATTACCGAAGTTTCTTATGAACTTCTAATTAAATCTAGGGTTTTCATCTATTTTTTGGTGATTCACTCAATGTTTTTTAGGTCTAATCTACCTCTTTTTTTTTTTTGAGAAATTAAGTTAGGGTTTTTTCTGGGTTTACGATTTTGATTCATCGTTTTGATTTTTATTATGACAGGATGCGAATAGATTGATTAAACAATCGAATAGATTTAGTCAGCAAGTTGGAGAAATCATTATTCTCGTTACTGCGGTGTAATCAAAATTATCGATCTGGGATTATTTTTGATGCCTATAGTTCACTTGAGAAATCTGCTAAGTAAGGAAATCTTGAGATAATGAATCTGCTACGTGCCTAAATCCTGATCATGTTACTAACTTTTTGGTATGTTGATATGTCATTTTTATCTTGATGATATGAAAGGGAGGATTCGATTATGTTTCAAGCTCTATAGTACGATCCCATTTCTTCTTTGTGTGGTAGTTTTTTTCTTTATCAAATTACAGGTGTTTGTAGCTAAACCTTCTCCGTTCTCAGAATTTACAAGTTAGTATGTCTAGTTCGGCCGTGATAAATTTTATTAATTTTATCTGTAACTTTTCTGGTTTTCTATTCTGATGTACATATTCCTAATTGTTATGGTAGTTAAACACTAAATCCAACAAAATAAAATCAATTTCCATTGCCTGATATATACATGGCATCTCAGAAAGAAAAAAAAAGTATGTTGATAAGAACTTGCTTATGTTTTTCCAATGCGTGCAACATGTAATTGATTACTTGGCTCTTTAGGATCTGTTTGGCAACTTTGAATTTGTTGTCGAAAGGGTTTTCGTCTGCCAGGGAAATGAAACTCCTGAACCAATTTTTCAATCTAGAGTTTGTGTACCATTACCACCTGTCTACTGTTTATCCATGAGAGAGACACAAAACCTGCGTTATAGTGTCGAAAGAACAGGAGATGTGGAGAAATGAGAGGTAGCTGATCAGCTTGCCATGTGTAAGTTCCCTAATTGAAGACATGGTCTTTTATGTTAAGATGTAGGCCTGAGAGTAAATACGAGGTAATTTTAGAATTTATACATGCTATAAAGGACCATTTATAATAGAAAAGGCATGGAAACAATCGAGTTAGAGCTATAGTTTTGGGATGCCATGTTCATGAAAACTGATAAGCTTCACTGTTCGTATGGATCCTAACTGAATATTAAAACTTTTTTTCTTCACAGTCCGTTTTGCTATTATAATATCTTTGTTGTTTGAGATAGCCATCTATCCTTACATATGTATGAGGCTTAAGGCGTAGAGAATCCCTTCCTAAAATTCCCTTTTGTATCTTTTAGAACCTATGAGTCTAAAACATACTCTGGTTGCTAAATTTGTTTACAATTTCCTTTCTATTTTATAATTTAAATTGTTACCGGACCTATGTGCCTTATATAATCCTTTTTGTATGGTGACTCATCAGTTGTTTCTTTACTGCTTTGTAGTGAACCATTTATGATAACTTTAAGTCTCCAAGTAATGTCTCTTACATATTTGGATCACTACAGCTTGTTGGTTCCGAAGCCGAAGGGAATAATAATGTTCACACATCATCGCAGAATGACCCTGTAAGAAACAAAACAGGAAACATCTGTAATTCAAATCATCTCATGCCAATGGAGTATAGCATGGACTACCCATGGACATTGTGTCAGAGAAATTTTGAACCAGACTTGGAATTATTGCTTGATAAGTAGTCCCACCTGGGATTGTAGATTGGAAAAATTTTCCAACAATACGAAGGAATAAATCTGGAATCGATTTACTATTTATTTTTTCTGTTTTTTTATTCTTCTTCTTTGTTGTTCTGAACATGACACAACTTTTATTGTTGAATTCAGAGATGCTTGGGTTGTTAACTTGTTAATTGAATTCAAAGTTAATTTTAATGAAATGGGTTGCATTTGCTTACAAAATTCATATATTGCTTTATCTGTGGTATTAATCAAACAATAAAAAGGAAAAAAATAAATTCTTGTAGCTCTTCAGCTGAGGCAGATTTGGATTAAACTGACTCACCTGAATCAGATTCGACTGAAATTAACTCACCTGAACCAGATTCGACCGAATATCTGATTATAAAATTTCGACATTCACCAATAGTCGGTATTTTTGGACAAAAAAAATACCTTGTTTATTTCTGACTGATACGAACCGTCCTATAATGAATAATACACCAAAAATAAGACAGACTTTAGGAAGGGCTGTACTAGTCTTATAACTCAATTTACGATAGATTTTGCCTGTCCTAAATTACACATTCTGGACTAGTGTTGCTTATTTCCACTGTCAATGGAGTAAATAGTCAGACGACTACTGTAGTTAACCTCTTTCTCACAGGGAACCAGGCATCTTATAAAAATAATCTCTTTGCTATATAGCATTACAGGACTTTGGTGCATTCTAGTGGTATAAATTCTTGTGCTACCAATGAAAGCATGTGTTGTGCTTATAAGAACAACTCTGGTAAATTTAAGTCTAGAATATGGAGACCCATTTCGGAAAATCCCCTAGATACAATCTCTAGAGGTCCTAGACTTTATAATCAGAAGGGTTCTTCTTCTGTGATTCCAGGAAGGGTTGTGAGACATTTCCCTAAATTTGGAAACTGCCAAGGGAAGACAAGAAATGCTAAGATCAGATATCCTAGAGGAAATCACAACTATTCTCTCAAAACCTATGGTGAGACTATGTCTCCCTCTGCTACCTAGTAGCTGAGAGTTCCATTCTTGTATCTAACTTGAGAGATACAAGGATGATGTTTGAGAGATGCTCAAGGATTTAATTCTCGTTCAGAATGAAGTAAAGAATGAAATTCCTAACCCTGAACTATAGATAAACCAGCTTATTAATGGACAGGCAAAAATCCTTGGTACTTAGAATATCTTGATTAGGAATCAGAAGAAAGTTATTCTTGACTGCGCTAAGGCTCGACATTTTGCTCGCATTGTCGATCGAAAAACTAACGTTCTAACTCTTGAACATGGTGTCTCTACTGTCAACAAGATCAAGGATATCAGTAATTCCTAATTTGATGGACCATTTCATAGGTATGAAATCATCAAGGAAAACTGAGTTTATTTTTTGTTGCCTAGTATGTCTTCTTTTTTATTTAGTTGGAAGAATAACTAGTGCTTGGAATAACAATTATTGTGACTACGCATAGCTATTATTTTTATCTTCATGTTTTTAGGTTTTTGGTTTAATTTCTAAAAACTGTTTGGAGGATGATGTTTTTGCAGTATTTAATCTTTATAATTTTTTATATTGCAACTTGTTATGGGATATTGGTGTTTACGCCCGTGAACTAAGTTGTCCCATATTTTGTCAAAGGTAAAGTCGTTTATGATCGGTATTCGTTTATTGATTAAAGAATGAATGGACTTTTGACAAACACAAAAGTTAAGCCTATATTGTCAATCTTTGATGGAAGATAGGTTAAAATATTCTACGTACAAGGATGAGGTCTATTAATTATTGTTATGCACATAATGATTGAAGATAGAATTCTTGTGTTTTCCACAATATTGATCTTCATTGATCCATATTTTATGTATTACTGTGAGGCTCCGTAATGTGTATTATGTTGAGCACGATACAATCGAGTTGATTATTTTATGATTAGATTTGTTGGTTGTTTCGTAAGATACTATATGTTGAGCATTTTGAACTAAATTAATCATATTTTTTGGTTATTTGGTTATTACTCCATAAGTTTTTTATTGTGTTGAGTATATGTTTGATTAAGCCAATCACTCTCGTATAGTTAACTTAGTCGTTGCTCCGTAAGTTTACTTATGTTGAGCACAGTCAATTAAATTGATCACTTTTTGTGTTTAATTTGATTGCGTATTCCATTAAATTAATCATGGGTTTACTTATGGTTAATTTGATTGAGTTTTTGATATAAAAATCATTCTTATGATTTTGGTGTCCAATAAAAATCCTTCTTTTCTCTTGAAATTAAGGTCACTCGTTGTTGTTCTTTCGGGAATGACATCTAATGGGGGGACCATTTTGATGGGGGTGTACCAACCCAAAAGCAAGTACAATAGAAACTCTATAAATTAATATGGTTGAGACCACTGAAAATTACCAATTAAGCGAGATATTAATTAACCGATAAAATAATAACTTTTAATTTATATACTAATTGATAGCTTATTAACTTATAGAGAAATTTATTATTAATTAATTTTCTAAATATAATGTTAAATTCTTCAAAGCGCCCTTCAATCTCCCACTTTGCTTAATTGGAAACTTCCATATAACACAAGTTTAGACAATTCAGATCAACAATTAGACGGTGAAATCACTCAAGACTTGCAAAATTTGATTGAAAAGATGGGTTATCGCAATTCAATGAATGTCAAGATGTCCCGAATATCTGGAAGCAAATGAAGTTAAGCAACTGTTGACTGATAAAAAATAATTAAGAGCGGTATGGAACTGATATAGATTGGAAAAAATATGATGAAGGTTATACAATAGACCCTCCTTCACGAAACGAGGTTGTTAAAGCGGCAAGCATTGAATGATAACAAAACTTAAGGATAAAATTCAACTTTTACAATGATAACAAAACTTAGGGATGAAATTCAAAGTGATATTGATTTTAACAAAAAACAGAAGACAATTGAATCGGTTTTAAAAAATCTTCACAAGTCATTAATGTATTGAAGATATATAATGAATTAGTAATTTATATTCCATATAGGGACTACATAGGTAATCAAAAAAATATTATTTAGTAATTTTAGTGAATCATTAATTTGGCAAGTTGTCCCCGACTCTGGACCGGCTAAAAATATTATTTAAAAGAGTTTATTAAATAATCGAGTATTAATTAAAGGAGTTTCTACTTTATTTTTTTTGTCTTATATGCATATTAGTACACCCCAAGCAAAACGGTATCCCCACTAGTAGTCTTAGAAAATTCGAGGCGGATATTCTTACCCGATAGTTTTTACCAATAAATTGTAGTGAGTAGTCTGTTAAATTTACCAAATTTGACATTTTTACCGTGCAACTGAAGGACCTTTGAGGGGATCATAAGGTTTATCATTTTTATTTTTGACTAAAAGTTATACATCACCTTGTTTGTTACTTCTGAGTTGTCTGAGTCTATCTCGTCTGGATCTGACTGAAATCATCAGACTCAAATGAATCTGGTTCAATTTTTATTATAATATACTGAAAACGAACAAGCGTCTAAGGTTTAGATTATTTTAATAATAATATAAGAAAAACGAGCGGCTGAACATCAGCCTTTTAATGTGCAAAACGGTCTTTCACTTGGTTGAAAACTCACTCCTTCATTCTCAAACTTCCTCGGTTCCTCCCATAGTAGAGATTGGCGGTCGAATCCCTGTAATCGTATAATCTAGGCTAATGTAACTAGGTGTAGTTATAGGGTCCACTGTAATATCTTACAAAAATTAAAAAAAAACTCACTATTTAGCCTTGTAATTACCTAAAATCGGTGAGAGGCTAAAAGCGGGACTCCAGGATTTTGAAAGTGAGTTACGAGAGGTTGAGCGCGAACAGTCTTCGCCGAAACCACTCACAGTGGTCGTCTAAAGGTTGCTTCAATCACTGGAGAGATAAACCAGGGCAAGATTAGGATGGTCTTGGTAGGAAAGCAGAGAGATCAGAGAATTATATAGTTTGAAGAAAAATTGCTCTGATAGCTTATGAGAAAGTTGTGTTTTCGCATGGGGAATTAGATGACCTATTCATAGCTGAATCCTCTAATCTTAGGTCGGTGAAGATTAGGATTACTTGCCGTGCAGAGCAATTTTACGTCTCTTCAGGAATATATAGAGATAAACTATGGCGATTTTATCCTTCAGTTCATTTCCTTTACTCTCTTATGAGGTGAGAAATAGGTCGGGAATTTCTCATACGTGTTGTAAACCGCCATATCAAAACCCTAATTTATATCCCTTCATTCGTATGTGGCTGAGTCACCCTTTGTGATTATGTGTTGAGAGAGTGAAATATTCTCTATAGCCTAGTTTCCAAGATAGAAAAATATTCTCTTAATTTGTGGCATAACTAGGATGATTCACGTGAAAAGGCATGAAATTCCTCATATATTGTATTTAGAGTATGAGATAAGCTAAGATTAGGCTCTTATTATCTATAGCATGTCATATGGAGACTGTATTATCGTGTGTGGGTCCCTTTGTTGAGCACGAGGAGTGATCAAGGGATCTTATCCACGTTTTTGGATAGACAAGTATAGTTCATGCCCAATTTATTAATTAGCCGTGAGTGTGTTTGAGACACTGAGAAAGAGGCATGAACCCTAGGTAAGGCTTGTGCCTGAGTCTTGTCCTTGTATAAGACTCTTTAAATGAGTTGGTTCAACACGAATTAGCATGGGGCAGTCTGAGGATTGGCTCACGCGATTAAATTTCTTCGTAGTCAGCTGGGATATGTTTGAGAGAAAATGGAGGCTTGCATGCCTGATAACATCTCTGAAAGACCTTCACTCACTTTTGCTTGACCAACGTATCCTACTGGAATGGGCTAGGAGTCAATTATGTTCGTATAGTAGAGCCGACAGACCAGTGCATCTTGAAAGGATATTTTAGAAGTATGTCGGAAGTTCCTAGAGGTAGAATAACAGCTTATCTCGTGGGAATTTCCCAGGAATTATCCAGAAGCCTCAGTAAGTCGAGTCAGGGCATAGAGTAAGCGCGACTAGTGTATCTCTCACTAATCACTAGAAATCAGTCATTGATCTCAAATAAGGTGATTCGTGCTTCCGGGATACAAGTATGTCTCCGCTCTGGGTCATAAGTTCGTCGAGGACGTTTTTACGCATCTAAAAGAGAAGAAAAGAAGAAGAAAAAAAGACATAATCTTTTTAGGATTTAATTTTAAATTTTTATTAGTATTATTTATTTATTTTTAGATATTTTTTTTATTTTTTTCTAGAGTTGTATTAGGAAATATTGTAATTTTTCTTTTTGAACTTTAATTTGGACATTTGGACTTTAATTTTTTAAACCCTACGGAATGGTCATATTAATAAAAATTAAATAAATATATATTATTAAATTGTGTGCAGGGAAGGAGGGCGATTACGATATCGTGTCGGCCCCTCGGGTTGTCACGCTGACACAGGAGTCAGTGGCCCGAGTCGACTAAAAAGGTTAATCCCCCGTCTGGTACGAGAGGTAAGTCCAATCGAAACACCCGCGAATCTCCTGCAAGCGGGTTTACTGTCTTCCTTAAGGTGATCATTGATTGAGGACTGAACCGGACTGTTTTTTAATTCCTAGTAAATGGAAAGGCCTGGCCAATACAAGATAAGGGTTCGGATTTCATCACCGCTCCCTTCTTGCCCGCCTTAGGAAAATGAAACCTAACGTGTACCCAAGATTAAAACTTGATTAGAACGAGACCGATAGGGTAACAAGATTGTTAGGAAAGTTTTTCGAAAAATATTGGTTGCTCTTTAAGCACTCTTCGAAGTTCACGAAGGTTTCTGTAAGTTGAAACGTGTCGCCTTGTAATGACGGTGAGGCCTTGGGTATCAAAGCTTCATTGAGCTTCCCTCGCCTCCGTTTCACTTACATTAGCTCAGATTGATTCCAGAGGGGTGTTCTCAAATTGTAACAAATTCCCTTTCGAAAGATAGAAGATGGTCTAGAAACAATCTAAGTGGAGCCATCATGCTTTTTGTTTGCTAGAAATCTTTAGGTTTGCTTTGGTCGATTCATCCTTGTTTGTGATTGTGTAGAATTCCCTTGCAATTAAGAATGTCGAACTGGTATGATAGAAACCAATACAATGAATATCGATCTGAATTTGAATATGGACATCATCAGTTTTATGACCACGGTGGGAATAGTAGTTGGGAACGCCAACCTTTTCAAGGTTATGGATCATACCATAGTGAGACCAATTACTATGCACACATGAATTGGTCATACGAGCAAGAAAATCAGGAACATTTTAGTACTAGTTACTCGTTGGTAGGAAAATAAACTAACCTACAACTTATGTTATACCTGCAAGTATACAGGGTCTATTGTAGAAAGTATGCAAGCAGGGTTGTGTCCACAGGGACAAGGTGGGTGTAGTGCTAAATCTAAGTTCTTTCCTAATTGAATTCTAAAGTTGCAATGTTAAAAGCTAAGCTAAAAAATGATATGGGGATTACTAGGATGGTTGAATCCACCTCCTAACCTTAGCTAAGTCAGTTTAGTCTAAGTTTATTCTTGACCCTTGTATAGACATAAGTGAGCTTCTAGGATCAACTGACTGTCCAACTGGACATAGGTGGAGGTTCAAGCCTGCCTAATGTTCCAGGGAATTCTCAAGTGGCTAGCTAATCACCTAGTTTCTCTAACTCACCCCTAGCATTGACTGTCTTTCTACAACACAACCAATCATAGGTGAATTAGTTCACTAATTCACTAACTAACCTAACTCAGTTCATTTTGCAAGAATAGGTTTAGAACATCACTAACTAACTGTGATTTTGAGGCTTCATCTACATCCTAGTTGTGAAAATTAAAACATGATGAACAAAATGGAATGAAAATGCACTATGAATTGGAATTGAAATTGAAGCAAAAAGTAAAACCTAAAAACTACCAGTGGGTGCACCGGCTAATCCGGGCATACCCAATTACACACCCAAAGACCCAATTTATACTTACAAGAATTTCCCCCCAAATTACCTAATTTACAGAAATTAGGGTTTTCAAAAAGTGTGAAATTAAACTCACCTACTCCTCTGATTCTTCTCAAGTCGAACAACCCATGCTTCTTCTGCTCCAATTGCTTATTTATCATTAACCTATTTCATCAACCTTACACGCCTAGGGTTTCAGTGAGAGGAGAGGCGTGAAATTGATGAAATTAGTTGCTGAAAAAGATGTAGGACGTGATAGTGATGATGGGTTTTGGTAGGGAAGTGATTATGATGAAGGTGGTGGTTGTTGCAATGGAGAGGGACTTGCAGATAAGAGAGGTAGGAGATGAAGATGAGTTCGATTAGGCGTGGGGTATGTTTGGATGGGTAGGAATAGGGCTAGGTAGTAGGGTGTTGGGCGGAGCAGCTGAATTTGATGTTCAGCGAAGAGAAGACGTAGGATGAAAAGATGATGGATCGATCCGACGGCACGATGGAAATAGGTGTGGAGCGACTGTTGGATGTGTGATACATCAAAACTAACGACTTAGATTGGAGTTAGGTGCTATGATGTTAGACAGGAGCTTCAAGGTTTGATGCACGGTGATGAGGCGACCGTTGGATGATGTAACGAATCCAATCTGACGGCTAAAGAAGGAAGCGGGTTTGGGTTTAGAGTTTAGGCTTGGGACATGGTTTTGAGTTTGGGCTTGGGAAATGCTGAGCCCACTTCTTCTTTAAGAACAAATTCTTCCTTGTTAAGCCCACTTTTATCCTTGAGTCTTCCATACCACATTCTACACTTCTTTTCCGCTAGAGTTTCTGTCGGCTTTCTCCCGTGTCTTTGCTCTTTTCGCTCTGCGACTTATCCGGTCTTTATTTAGAACCTAAAATACAAAATTAAATAATATTAAGTATTTATCCTTGAGGTGAGTAAAATACAAAATTCATTACAAAAAGAGAATTAATGGTATGCAAAATGGGATAAGTGGCAATAAAATGATAAGAAATAATGCAATATTTGGCACCTATCAAATTCCCCTAAACCTGAATTTTACTTGTCCTCAAGTAAAACAGAAACTAAGGAAATCCTACCTATACCACTGTCGCTGGTTTCTCGATTGCATTTAGCGAATGCAATAAGCCTTTTGAACCACTAAGTGTCCCTGGTGGACGAGTTGAAGTCTCGTGAGGGTTTGCTTATAACATACCCACAAAGTTCTAGGCCAAAATATAAGCTCAGATTCCATGAAATGTGACATGTGCAAGACAGTTTAAGCTCATGGCAAAATGGATATGTCAATCTAGCTATCAAAGGCACAATCCTAGCACTGTTAACAATTAAAGACATGTGATAAGAGTGTAAAGTGTATCTACACATGTTTAAAGAAAGATATGAAGTTTTAGGCTATACATGTATTGGTAGATCGTGCATGTGCAATTTTTTTTATCACTATGTGAATTGTGCTAGAATCAGGGGTGCCTCTATCTCTAGACTAAGAATCCTAATATTTCATGCATGCACAGGAGTCAACATTTCAAGGTAAATGAGCTCCATTTTTTAATTTTTTCATTTTATATATATTTTTTCATTTTTTATTTTTTATTTTTTTTCATTTTTTCAAAAAGGAAGAGTTCTATTTTCGATTATAGCATGTTATCAGGATATCTACTTTTCACCCCCAAACCTAAACTAAACATTGTCCTCAATGTTTCAAAAGATAAACATAATTATAACACATACCATGAGAACGATGCTAAGTGTAGAAAAAGGAAAGAGATTACCGGATATTGGCGAAAGCAAGTTTTGAACTCCAGTATTCATGCAAAACCCAACATTAACTTAACTGAAATCATATTGGATTAGCACATTATAAAAGAAACATAAGATTCCACTAAACATTACCTAACAGGTTATATACAAAAAATTCACTATATACATACAGTCTAAAGAGTTGAGGATCAACCCAAAAAACAAAGTGCTGAAACATAGACAGTTTCATACAACTATAATTGGACTGAAATGAGAGTGAGAGTGAAAAACAAAATGAGCTACCCCTAAACCTGGATTTTACACTAGATATACTTTTGGATACAAAATCTCGCAGTTTTGGAGGTTCATCATGCACAAGATCTAACTCGAAATGAACTTTGGTAGGGACAGGCAAACATGCATATTCCAACTGTGGCTTCTCAAAAGTATTTATTTAGATGCAAAATAGTCCAAGAGGACTTGGGAGGCACACAGTTCCAGTCCTAGATTAGGTATTCTCAGAAAAGTTGGTTTGAAAATATTGTTACAAACCAAATATAGGTTGGATGAAAGGCTATCAGAATGTGACTTAGGAAAGAAGGTGACATCTAAGTTTCTCACATGCATGAGATCAAGAGTACCAATATTATCAGTCACATCACCATTTTTCTAAGTCACACTCAAGTTGTGTAGCATGCTCATCATCACAAAACAATTGCACAAGTCCTAATTCAGAATCATGGTTATCCAAAATATCCAAATCAGCATCAAAAGAAGCAATATATTGTGGCTTAGGTGTGGAATCAGACACATCAACTATATTTTCATGCATATGATCATTAGTGTCAACAGAAGATTCAACATTACCTAAGTCATGCTCTTCACATGATAATTGCACAATATCTAAATCAGTAGCCACATCACATGTATATGGAATACTAGAAGAAACATCATTCATGAAGGTCGGGGCAGAAAAGCCTAATGTATTTGAACCCAAAGGTTCCACAATATTTTCAGTATAGACATGTTCTTCTAACATAACATTATCATCATCATCATCATCATAATCATCATCATCATCATCATCATCAGAGTGCCATTCCCTATTCAAAACTATAGTGTCTCTAGTCCAATCATTTACCTCTAAATTAGGTTCATGTTCAATTTCACTAGCATGAGTAGGACTATAAACACTATTTTCAACATTTACCTCATTAGGATTAACAAATATCTCATCATGAAATTCCTCCCTTCCCTCCTTTTATACATGAAGCAAAATCTGATCTAAATATGCACTAATCTTTTTCATGGAAGGAGTCTTCAGCAGTAGGTATCCTCATAGCATATGGGTTCTCAATACATGGCTGAGCATGAGATTCACTACCGAAGGGAAATTCAGATGTGTTGTTATATGGATGATACATGTGTGAATGGTCATTGGGATCTATAAAATATTGATCGCAACCTTCGAAAGGTTGATTATGGTCCCAATGACTACCATCATCATAATCTGTAGGCATTTCATATCTTGGATTTTCATGGTATTTTTTAGATTGCCTAAAATCATGCAAAATATGGCAATTTTCAACAGGATGGCCTAAGCTACCACATAAATCACAAGCATGGATTTTAGATTGCCTAAATGAATTAGATGCGACAGATTTCTCATGTATTCACATTTCTAAAGCAGTGACTCTAGCCTCTAACTGATCCAAAAGTGATGATTGTGTGAGATGGGTATTGGCAAAATGTTCATTTTCACTCAATGGTGTATGATACATGTGTGAATAGTCATTAGGGTTTGCATATTGAGGCTCATGACCTAGAAAAGGTCCATAAGAATAATCCTTATAACTATTGACATCATGGTCTGTGGGAGGCTCATAATGTGAAGTATGCCCCTAAGCAAGTTCTCTAATAGACTTAGTAGTATCCCCAGTTGCAGACCAAAATCCAGACATTTTTTGAGTGACAATTAGATTCAGGGCCGAGATGATGCTTTTAAATGGATGGCAATAAAATCAATGATGCCCATCAAACATGTTATACAAACAAAGCAATCCCACAATTGAAGAAAAAGGGTAAGCCCAAAGTTTGGTTTTTAATGGGTTATAAAAGTTTGGTTTTTAATGGGAAGGGACAAAGCCCATAATTTGGTTTAAAATGGTTTTGAAAAAATTGGATTTAATGGGTTATGGGTTTTGAAAGTTCGGTTTTAAAATGGGAACAAAATTTTGGTTATTGGGAGCAAAAATTTGGTTTTAATTGGGAGAAAAGCCCACATTGGTGGAGGATCAATTTGGTTTTAGGCTTGTGAAAACAAAGCCCAGTTGGGTTTTTGGTTTTTTAAAATTTGGAACAAAATTTTGGTTTTAATGGGTTTCAAAATTTTGATTTTGAAAGTTTTGAGCAAGGCCACTGTTGGTGAAGGATTGTGCAGCCCACTTAGTTGATTTTAAACAGAAGCCCAAAGTTTTGAAAAACAGCCCAACAGTTTTTAGATGAAGCCCAGTAGGGTCAGTTTTTAAACAGAAGCCCAGTTGGGTTTTTGAAGTTTGTAAAGCCCACTGTTTGTGTTTGAATTTATTTTTTTTTTAGAAATTTAGTTTAGGCCCACTGTTGTTTGGGTCAGTTGTAAAAGTTCAGTTGGGTCTCTGAAGTTCTGTTTCAAAAGTTTGATTTTTTTGAAATTTTGGAGGCTAGGGAAACTACCAGTGGGTGCACCGGCTAATCCGGGCATACCCAATTACACACCCAAAGACCCAATTTATACTTACAAGAATTTTTCCCCAAATCACCCAATTTACAGAAATTAGGGTTTTCAAAAAGTGTGAAATTACCCAGTCCTCTGATTCTGCTCAAGTCGAACAACCCATGTTTCCTCTGCTCCAATTGCTTCTTTATCATTAACCTATTTCATCAACCTCACACGCCTAGGGTTTCAGTGAGAGGAGAGGCGTGAAATTGATGAAATTAGTTGTTTAAAAAGATGTAGGATGTGATAGTGATGATGGGTTTTGGTAGGGAAGTGATTATGATGAAGGTGGTGGTTGTTGGAGAAGAGACAGTGGAGGTGGTGGTGGTTGTTGCGATGGAGATGGACTTGCAGAGAAGAGAGGTAGGAGATGAAGTTGGGTTCGATTAGGCGTGGGGTGTGTTTGGATGGGTAGGAATAGGGTTAGGTACTAGAGTGTTGGGCGGATCAGCTGAATTTGATGTTAAGCAAAGATAAGACGTAGGATGAAAAGATGATGGACCGATCCGACGGCAAGACGGAAATAGGTGTGTGATGAGTGCTAAAAAGTGCATATTTCTATATATTTTTCTTGGCATTTAACTCATCTTTTGTGCATTAATTCTACATTTTATCCCATATTCTGTATTTTCATTGTTTTCAAGAATAAATATTTTTCTTACTTAATTTTGCATTTTTAGGTAATAAATAAAGTCTGGATGACTTGCGGAGCGGAAAAGAGCTGAAGAGTGGTGAAAAGCCGGAAGAAATTACGCAAGGAAGCCGCAAAGAATGGAGCGCACGTCCAAAAAGCTGGAAATGGGCTCAAGAAGGAAGAATTGTTCTTAAAGAAGATATGGGCTTGGCATACCCAAGGCCCAAAACCCTTACCCAAACCCATTTTCTATAACCAAAACCGCCTCCATTCTCAGCCGTCAGATTGGATCCAACTCATCATCCTACGGTCGCTCATTCATAGAGCATCAAAATCTGAAGTCTCTATCAAACACCACAGTGCTTAAATTCCAAGCCTTCAGATTAAATTGTAGTTGAATCCAACGGTCGCTTCTTTGTCTGCGCATCAAATCTCGATACTTCCGCTTTACACTACAGTACCTAACATCATCTAACAGCGTTGACTTCGTTGTATTTCACAATCCGACGGTCGAAGTGATTCATCTCTTATATTACCGTTAGATCTACCAACCATATTTGCATCCAACGCTCATCGTTTCTGATCATCATCTCCGATGTACATGCTCCACAGTGAAAATTCCTATACCCTAAAAACCATCGAGAGTTTTTTCTCTCATTCCCTTCTTCTCTTCCGTTCTTCTCCCCCATTCCTCTGCAGAAAAACCATGTCCGCCATCACCACCACCTGCTCTGCCTATACCGCCATCACCACCACCTGCTCTGCCTATACCGCCACCACTACACTCCATCATTCTCCTATCCCCTAGCCACTCATTACATCAACCCCTCAACCTATTCTTCCCACTGAAACCCTAGTTTTAGGGGTTGATGAAATTAGTGAGCTAGAAACGCAATTAAAGGAGTGGGAAGCATCAGGAGACCATAAGGAAGCATGGGTCGAGACTACATGGAAGAAATTTCCTCGATTTGGGTGAGTATCACTAACCCTAATTTCTCTGTAATTTGGGGGTTTCTCTAGAAACCCTAATTCATGTTGGGACCGTACCAGGAGAGGATCAAAGTAGGGAAATGGGCTCAATTAGACCCATGACATTAGAAAAACAGTAAACCTAATTGTACTGTTTTATTTTGGGATTTTGGGAAAATGGGTGATAACCCTAATTTGATGTTTTGGGTATAAATAGAACTGGAGGGTGTGTGTGAGAGAGTATGCTGGAATAGCCAGCGTCCAGAACTGTGTTCTGTTAATACCCTAGATGTGTATGTTCTGTTAATGTGTATGTTCTCTGTTAATGTGTATGTTAATACCCTGGATAGAATTTGTCAATATTCTCTGTTAATGTGTATGTTCTATTCTGTCTTGTAATGTTTTCATGTTGTTCATGTCATTCTTAGATGTGTGAAATGTTCTAGGATAGAATTGAATCAAGGTAAACCACATTTTACTCTCACAGTGCATATCATGTATGCTTTGTAGTTAGGATAAAACTATGTGATATTACCACAACTCATACCTTATTGACATTGTCAAATTCTCTGACTAATTGTGCTTTAGTCAGACATTTAGTGCTTAGGATTGACACTTTAGTTGTGATTCAATTGTCCATTGGTGAAACACCTTAGGTAAAAGGCAGGCTTGAACCTTTACCTTTACCTGCTTTAAGGAAGAATTGGCATGATCATTTGAGTTCATCCTCTTGTCTTCACTGTTTTGTTTTTATTTTGCTCTTTTTCATGTTTAGACTCATTCCATTGTTTACTGTTTTCTTTCTTTCATTTGCTATTTTCTTCACATCACTGCCCTTGGCTTAGGCCTTGGTATGCAACTGTTTCTTTATCACTCTTGTCCCTGTTCTTTGTGTCTTTAGTTTCTTTTCTGTTTTGCTCCTTTCTTCTCACTATCTTGCTCACTGTTACCAAAGGCTCAGTGCAATTCAAATCAATTCAGAAGTCCAGCTCAAGCTAAGGCCCAGTTCACTTTTACTGTGAAAGTTCACTGTGAAAGCCCAGCTCAACCCAAAGCTCAAACCAGTCCAAACCAAGCCCAGGTTCGAAGACCAAAAGCCCATCAGTCCACTGAACTTAACCAAAGCCCAGGTCATAAGCTACAAAGCCCAAGGTTTAGTTCACAACCAAAGGCCTAGAAATAGGTTCAGAACAAGAAAAGCCTAGCTTAACCTGAGGCTCATCCAACTGAGCCCAAGGCTCAGTTCACTCCATTGAACCCAAGTTCATATCCAAGCCCAGTAAACTTCAGAGGCTCAAGGCCCAGGTCACTTCACTAAGCCCATAGTCCAAAACAGAAGGGTACTCAAAGCCCATTGACCACTCAAAAGCCCAACAGCAAATTAGAACCCAAAATAGCTAGAAACTCCAAACACACCCAGTCTCTGTGGATCGACCCGTACTTGCACGAGCTACAACCGACGACCGTGCACTTGCGGTATTACTGTAGGCCCGCGTTTTTATTACGCTTAATTTTCACGCTTTTCCGGGCCCACCAAGTTTTTGGCGCCTCTGCCGGGGATTGGTGCTGTGTTTTTCTTGTTGTTTTATTAGCTATTTTTGCATTTCACTGCATAGCATTTGCATCTGCATCTGCTTCACTTCATTTGTTGTTGGACCTGCTGTTCTGAACCTGTTTTTCCTCTGCTGGGACGCCACCAAGGAAAAGAACCAAAGCCCAACTGGGTTTTTGAAACAATATCAGAGCAGCTGGGCTGTGCTTAAAAGGTAACCCATTTAAGAGAACCCGAATTGTGGGCTTCCAATTTTTTTTAATTGTGGGCTTGTAATATTAAAGCCAATTTTTGGGCTTCTCTTATTTTCTGTTGGGTTTGTAATAATTTATTTGTGGGCTTGTTTGTTTAATTTGTGGGCTTGTATTTAATTTTTGTGGGCTTGTTTAAATTCTTCATTGGACTTGTATTTTGGACTCTGGGTTTAAACCCAGCTGAGCTTGTAACCGATTGTGGGCTTGTTTCCACTCAAGAGTGGACCTCGAAACCAAAGTTTTAAAACAAACGTCGGGCCTTAACCAACTGGGCCAAATTAAACTTTCAAAATTAAAACTTAGTGTTTCGTGGGCCGCAGCCTTCCTTCCATTCCATTAGAGGACAAACAGTGGCTTGCTCCCATTCAAAAACCAAATTTTTTTTTTTTTTTTAAAAAAAAAAAAAAAAAAAAATATTTACTTTACTTTTCTCCCATTCAAAAAACCAAATTTTACTTGCTCCCATTTTAAACCAAATTTTTTCTTCTTTATCCCATCTTAAACCAAAAGTTTTATTTTACTCCCATTTCAAAACCAAATTTTCAAATGTCTCCCACCAAAACCAAATTTTTCCCAAAAATCCAAACCCATTAAAAACCAAATTTTGGCTTTGTAATATAGTTACTTAGCTTTTGAGCCCAATCATGTCTAGATCTTGGTCTACAGTTGGGGAATACAACAAATCCCTTAGAGAACTTGCGTGTGGACATACTTCACGTTATGAACCTCCCATAGACCATGATGTCAATAGTCATAGGAATTATTATGGACATTTTCAAAGTCCCGAGCCTCAATACATGAACCCTAATGACTATTCACACATGCATCATTCGCCACAACGTGAAAATGAACATTTTGCTAATACCACACTCACACAATCATCTCTTGAGGATCAATTAGAAGCTCGAATCGCAGCTTTAGAAATGCAATCACATGAGGAATCTGTCACATCTAATTTTCTTAGGCAACCTGAAATCTATGCATGTCCCGCATGTGGTAGTTTAGACCACCCTGTTGAGAATTGTCATATTTTGCATAATTTTAGGCAATCTAGAGAAAATCCAAGGTATGAAATGCCCATAAATTGTGAGAATGGTAGTCATTGGGACCATAATCAATCCTTTGAGGGTTGCGATCAATCTTTTATAAACCCTAATGACCATGCACACATGTACCAATCACCACAATTTGAACATGAAGAATTTTGTACTCCCATGAATTTAGACTCCACCACAGAAGCTTTCAGACTCAGTGAGCAAAACTTCGATAGATCTACATCACGAATTCAGGCATATTTAGATCAGATTTTGCTTCACCTACAAAAGGAGGAAATTCATGAGGAAATGTGTGTTGTCCCTAATGAAGTGTCTAGTCCCATTCATGTAAATGATGTTGAATATGAACCTAATTTAGAGGAACATGAATCGACTAATGACACCACCACTGTTAATGAGGACCAATATGCATGCTACCATGATGATGATTATGATGATATGTTAGAAGAACATGAAAATATTGTGGAACCTGTTGGTTCAATAACATATGGCTTCTCGCCCTCGACCTTCATGCATGTTGTTCTTTCTAATACTCATTGTAATTCATATGATTTTGATATTGACATGGGATTCGTACAATTATTCTGTGAAGATGAGCATGACATAGGAATAGTTGAATCTTCTGTAGACACCAATATGCATGAAAATATATTTGATGTGTCTGATTCTCTACCTAGGTCACATTGTGATATTTCTCCTGATTTGCCGATGCATGAGAACGAATCTGTTGATGATGTTGATGATTCTGAGTGTGAACTTGCTAATTTGATTGATGATTGTGAGCATGATGTGACATGTGTAGATGATTTAGGAGATTTTGATTTGATTAATAATGATGTGCCTATCATCCTACATAAGTCACAATCTGATGGCCTTCCACCCAACCTAGATTTGGTTTGTACCCATATTGTCAAACCGACTTTTCTGAGAGTCCCTAATCTAGGTTTGGAACTGTGTGCTTCCCAAGTCCTGTTGGACTATTTTGCATTTAAATATAATATCTTTGAGGAACCACAGTTGGAAATTGCATGTTTGCCCGTCCATAGCAAAGTACACTTTGAGTTAGATCTTGTGCATGATGAACCCCCAAAGCTGCGCGATTTTGTTTTCAAAATTATATCTTCTGTAAAATCCAGGTTTGGGGGTAGCTCATTTGGTTTCACAGCTTCACGTGCTTTTCTTTCATGTGTGAAGTTGTTGAAACCGCTACACTTTGTCTTTTGGGTTGATCCTCAACTCTTTAGATTGTTAGTGTATGGTGAATTTTTTATATATAATCCAGTAGATAAAATTTCTTAAGAAACCCTTTTGTTCCTTTTGTATATATTTTGCTAATCCAATATGATCTCGGCTGACATATGATGGATTTTTGCCTTGAATAACGGAGTTCTAATATTACTTTCGCCGAAATCGGGTATTCTCTTTCCTTTTTCTCTACTCAACATGATCCTCTTCATATGTTGTATTATAATTTTGTTCATATTTTGAAACATTGAGGACAATGTTTAGTTTAGGTTTGGGGGTGAAAAGTAGATACTTTGATAATATGCCATAATTGAAAACGAACTCCTTCTTCTTTTTGAAAAAATTGAAAAATTCAAAAAAAAATTAAAAATTAAAAAATCATAAAAATGGAGCTCATTTACCTTGAAATGTTGACTCTTGTGCAAATATGTAATTATTAGGAGTCTTAGTCTAGATATTTAGGCACCCTGATTCTAGCACAATTCACATAGTGATAAGAAATTTGCACGCGCACGATCTACCAATACATGTATGGCCTCGATCTTCAAGGTGTTTGATAGGAAGTTACGATTGCCAATCACTTTAGAATACTGAACGAAACTTGACTAGCTTGTTCTTTGGTTGGTTGGGATAGAAGGTGGAGGTTACATTAAGAAAGACAACCATCGAATTTAACTGGGTGCATCAAAAAGGGCTACCTCTTGCAAAGTGTCATGTAATCTTTTGTTTCCTTTTGTATATGTATCAAAAGTGTCTCCTGCAAAAAAAAAAAAAAAAAAAAAAAAAAATCAGAAAAATACAAAAAAAATCAAGTATTTATCAATTCCATCATCTCTTGTTCCAAAAATAAAAGAGAGTAGTCAATGTAAATAAGAGTCATGTAAATAGTCATTTTGTTGTTTCATCGTAATAAGCAAGGAGGGTGTATGCCATTGATGTACAACGCGAGTAATTGTGAAATACCTCCAACTCATTCACAATTCTCGTAAAGTCCGGACAGCTAACTAGATTTCGACCTTGGTTCTTAGCCTGAGAAACTATCTCTTGGTGATTAGTAGTCATAACTTCAGATATTTCTTTACACATGTGTAGATACACTTTACACTCTTATCACATGTCTTTTTTTTGTTATCAGTGCTAGGATTGTGCCTTTGATAGCTAGATTGACATCTCCATTTTGCTGTGAGCTTAAACTGTTTTGCACATATCACATTTGATGGAATCTGAGCTTATATTTTGACCTAGAACTTTGTAGGTACGTTCTAAGCAAACCTTCACGAGACTTCACTCGTCCACTAGGGACACTTAGTGGTTTAAAAGGCTTAGTGCATACGCTAAATGCATTCGAGAGACCAGCGACAGTGGTATAGGTAGGATTTCCTTAGTTTTGTTTTACTTGAGGACAAGTAAAATTCAGGTTTGGGGGTATTTGATGAGTGCTAAAAAGTGCATATTTCTATATATTTTTCTTGGCATTTAACTCATCTTTTGTGCATTAATTCTACATTTTATCCCATATTCTGTATTTTCATTGTTTTCAAGAATAAATATTTTTCTTACTTAATTTTGCATTTTTAGGTAATAAATAAAGTCTGGATGACTTGCGGAGCGGAAAAGAGCTGAAGAGTGGTGAAAAGCCGGAAGAAATTACGCAAGGAAGCCGCAAAGAATGGAGCGCACGTCCAAAAAGCTGGAAATGGGCTCAAGAAGGAAGAATTGTTCTTAAAGAAGATATGGGCTTGGCATACCCAAGGCCCAAAACCCTTACCCAAACCCATTTTCTATAACCAAAACCGCCTCCATTCTCAGCCGTCAGATTGGATCCAACTCATCATCCTACGGTCGCTCATTCATAGAGCATCAAAATCTGAAGTCTCTATCAAACACCACAGCGCTTAAATTCCAAGCCTTCAGATTAAATTGTAGTTGAATCCAACGGTCGCTTCTTTGTCTGCGCATCAAATCTCGATACTTCCGCTTTACACTACAGTACCTAACATCATCTAACAGGGTTGACTTCGTTGTATTTCACAATCCGACGGTCGAAGTGATTCATCTCTTATATTACCGTTAGATCTACCAACCATATTTGCATCCAACGCTCATCGTTTCTGATCATCATCTCCGATGTACATGCTCCACAGTGAAAATTCATATACCCTAAAAACCATCGAGAGTTTTTTCTCTCATTCCCTCCTTCTCTTCCGTTCTTCTCCCCCATTCCTCTGCAGAAAACCCATGTCCGCCATCACCACCACCTGCTCTGCCTATACCGCCATCACCACCACCTGCTCTGCCTATACCGCCACCACTACACTCCATCATTATCCTATCCCCTAGCCACTCATTACATCAACCCCTCAACCTATTCTTCCCACTGAAACCCTAGTTTTAGGGGTTGATGAAATTAGTGAGCTAGAAACGCAATTAAAGGAGTGGGAAGCATCAGGAGACCATAAGGAAGCATGGGTCGAGACTACATGGAAGAAATTTCCTCGATTTGGGTGAGTATCACTAACCCTAATTTCTCTGTAATTTGGGGGTTTCTCTAGAAACCCTAATTCATGTTGGGACCGTACCAGGAGAGGATCAGAGTAGGGAAATGGGCTCAATTAGACCCATGACATTAGAAAAACAGTAAACCTAATTGTACTGTTTTATTTTGGGATTTTGGGAAAATGGGTGATAACCCTAATTTGATGTTTTGGGTATAAATAGAACTGGAGGGTGTGTGTGAGAGAGTATGCTGGAATAGCCAGCGTCCAGAACTGTGTTCTGTTAATACCCTAGATGTGTATGTTCTGTTAATGTGTATGTTCTCTGTTAATGTGTATGTTAATACCCTGGATAGAATTTGTCAATATTCTCTGTTAATGTGTATGTTCTATTCTGTCTTGTAATGTTTTCATGTTGTTCATGTCATTCTTAGATGTGTGAAATGTTCTAGGATAGAATTGAATCAAGGTAAACCACATTTTACTCTCACAGTGCATATCATGTATGCTTTGTAGTTAGGATAAAACTATGTGATATTACCACAACTCATACCTTATTGACATTGTCAAATTCTCTGACTAATTGTGCTTTAGTCAGACATTTAGTGCTTAGGATTGACACTTTAGTTGTGATTCAATTGTCCATTGGTGAAACACCTTAGGTAAAAGGCAGGCTTGAACCTTTACCTTTACCTGCTTTAAGGAAGAATTGGCATGATCATTTGAGTTCATCCTCTTGTCTTCACTGTTTTGTTTTTATTTTGCTCTTTTTCATGTTTAGACTCATTCCATTGTTTACTGTTTTCTTTCTTTCATTTGCTATTTTCTTCACATCACTGCCCTTGGCTTAGGCCTTGGTATGCAACTGTTTCTTTATCACTCTTGTCCCTGTTCTTTGTGTCTTTAGTTTCTTTTCTGTTTTGCTCCTTTCTTCTCACTATCTTGCTCACTGTTACCAAAGGCTCAGTGCAATTCAAATCAATTCAGAAGTCCAGCTCAAGCTAAGGCCCAGTTCACTTTTACTGTGAAAGTTCACTGTGAAAGCCCAGCTCAACCCAAAGCTCAAACCAGTCCAAACCAAGCCCAGGTTCGAAGACCAAAAGCCCATCAGTCCACTGAACTTAACCAAAGCCCAGGTCATAAGCTACAAAGCCCAAGGTTTAGTTCACAACCAAAGGCCTAGAAATAGGTTCAGAACAAGAAAAGCCTAGCTTAACCTGAGGCTCATCCAACTGAGCCCAAGGCTCAGTTCACTCCATTGAACCCAAGTTCATATCCAAGCCCAGTAAACTTCAGAGGCTCAAGGCCCAGGTCACTTCACTAAGCCCATAGTCCAAAACAGAAGGGTACTCAAAGCCCATTGACCACTCAAAAGCCCAACAGCAAATTAGAACCCAAAATAGCTAGAAACTCCAAACACACCCAGTCTCTGTGGATCGACCCGTACTTGCACGAGCTACAACCGACGACCGTGCACTTGCGGTATTACTGTAGGCCCGCGTTTTTATTACGCTTAATTTTCACGCTTTTCCGGGCCCACCAGTGTGGAGTGACCGTTGGATATCTGATACATCAAAACTGACAACTGAGATCGGAGTTAGGTGCTATGATGTTAGACAGGAGCTTCAAGGTTTTATGCACGGTGATGAGGCGACCGTTGGATGATGTAATGGATCCAATCTGACGGCTAAAGAATAAAGCGGGTTTGGGTTTAGAGTTTAGGCTTGGGACATGGGTTTTGTAGCGCCCCCTAAGCTAGCAGCTGACTAAACCAAGAGATTTAGCTAAATACAGAGGCACTAAAATCTAAAACATCTATTTAATCAATAAGAAAGAAATTCTAAACAAAGATTAACCCGAAATCTAAACCCGCTCTGAATTAAATACAAGAACTCCTCCCAAATGATACATATACAATAGTGAGTTGATTTACAAAAAAATATATACAAATACAAATTAATCATGGCGGAAACTAATTAACGTAAATAAATCTTCGAAGCTTTCCTCGTCATATGCACATCCTGATCTGTCACTGCAACTGAAAGTGGGAATGGGTGAGCACATCATCCCTAAAAGGGGTGCCCAGTAGGAATAACAACTAGCTTTCAAGTAATCATTGAAATTATTTGGAAAAAAATCCACGTTTTCCCAAAACACTAAAAGACAACCACAATACGGAAATAAACAAACATGCCATATAGAACTGACTTCTTCTTCAAAACAATGAATTATTGGATGCCGATAATTCCTTACACATCCAATTGTAAACATTGCAATGAAATATATATATATATTGAATGTCGATAATTCCTTACACATCCAACATTTTGCATTGATGTCGATAATTCCTTCCACATCAATGTTGGTGTCGATCAATTCCTTACATACCAAAATGAAGGAAACATATCTCATATGCCTTCGGAATTTAAAATAAAACATGCATGGAATACACAATCAGATGATGCATGAATTTGTTAAACAAAGACTTTTGTACAAGAAACAATAATAGTCACAAGAGAGTTAAAAGTATTTCCACCTCTGTTGATGACAAGCCTCGCCTACCTTGATATCTACAATCCACTGGATCATCCTTTGAATCGATCGTTGTTAATAACTAATTGTTAATCATACAAGCACTCTAAGAATTTAGCCAAAAGGCCCACACAAGGTTCGTAATATAATTCATACAAGTTTATCTAATGATTCTAAGCCCATTAAGGTACCTCATTCTCTATCTTTAACATAACTAAGAGTTTACCAATTAGGTTGATTCTATAGTCCACTAAATATGTCTTATAAGTATCTACAATGTCTTATAAGTATCTACAAATTTGTAGAAAGAACCAAAGTCGAATTCGAACCACAAGAGGTCCAAAACATCTAACGGTCAGTAACGGTCAAAGGAGTCAACTAACAGTCAACGTCCGTTCAAGGGTCAAAGCCAAATCCTGGTCAAAGGTCAAAGACTAAATTGGTCAACCACTGAGTCAAATCGGGTCAAGATGTGTAACTCAGTGAGTCAACACCGATTCAGCTAAACTAACTCAGTCAGATGGACAGAGTCAGCCAAACAGAACGAGTCAGATACTGACTAGGCTGAATGGCATAAGGCCAGAACCAATGCTCAGGCCAAATAACACAAGTGCACAATCATTTTGCAGTACAACTCTAATTCTACAATTCAAATTCAAATTCAACTTCAAATACATAACTATATCAATTCAGTTCTAACAATTTACAAGTATAATGCATATCTCCACATCAACATTCATTCCATGATATCTCTCAAAATTGATATACAAATGTAAACTCAGCTTACCTGCAAATGCAGTAACTGCTATATCCAAATTCAACTTAGCAACATTACAAATTGTTGCTACTTCACACATACAACTGCAGTCCATAGCACTACCCATTCAATTTTACACCAATGTTCTGTAACTCACTAAATCATCTCTAGTTCTTCAGTGCATCAACACATTCAATCCTGCAGCTCAATTCTCAACAGAACCCTATTTTTGTATCAAACACCCATGCCTTGTAACTCAAGTACATCCCTAAACTACAACTACAGCCACCTGGAGGTCTAATTCACCACTCAAACTCAACTCAGCTTGCAACCCAAACTCTATGTACTTTGACAGCTAAAGAACAAACAACATAAACCCTTTTCTTACAACACCATCAACATCACCATCCCATTCCACCTCAGATTACTCTTGCTGGAGAAATTGAAATCAAACTCTTCTTCATCATCAATTTCATATCTTTCATCTAGTATCCAAACCCACAGACCCTAACTGAAATTGCTTCTTCCTTATTTCATACTTCAATTCCAGGAATATCAACTCTACAAACCCTAATCTCAATCTTTCTGCTACAACTTCTTTATCAACACCAACACCTACATCTGCTCTTGATTCAATTCTCAAAATCCTGTACAACTTCATCCGACCTTCAAACCCTAATTCTTAATTTGGGGAAGAACACGAAACCCTAATTCTATGATTCAATCATCAATCAACACCAGAACTTCAACCAAACATCAATTAAGAACAAACCCATCTTCAATCCATTCTCTAACTCCTAAATTTACTCTTAACCGAATTCCAAATCAATTTCTCAGAAAACCTAACTTCTATTTCTTCGATTCATCACTGCATCCACTTCATAACTCCAAACAAATGAATACCCAAGATTCCTCATCTATCCATAGCTCTAAATAACATCTTCTAACTCTTCAGAACAACAATCAAATCTATAAACCCTAATTTGATCTTCTCAAATTCAACTCCGACTGTTGTATTTTAAACCTAACAACCATACAATCTTATCCATCATCTATACATCTTTATCAGTTGATTCTCATCGAATAATTCTCACTCTATACTCACAAAACTCTCAAAGAATCGCCAGAGGCGAAGAACAGAAGAAGAGAAAGGAATGAAGAAGGAGAAAGAAAATGAAAGAAGAATAAGAAGAAAGAAGAATAAGAGAAGTGTATTCTCTTCGACACGTCGTGGTGATGACACGACCAATGTCCCGTGATAAAGGAACTCCCTCAAACGTTAAGGGGAGGTCAAATCGGAAAAGACTCTTTTACCCTTCATACTCATCCGGTGATATCTTCTTCGTCTAATATCCGAATGACCAGTTCGAGTAGTCCATTTCGCATAACTTTTCGAGATCTATCTAATGGAACTAGTTTCGTATCTAGATCGTTGTTATATTTATTTCTAATAATTAATATTATATTGACTAATCGAGTCATTAGCGGCTAAAATTGTCTCTTGACCAGTCTAATCCCGTTGACTAGCTCGAGCGTCTTTACAGGTTTGAGTTTGGGAAATGAGTTTGGGCTTGGGAAATTCTGAGCCCAATTATTCTTTATATTCCTTGTTAAGCCCACTTTTATCCTTGAGTCTTCCATACCACATTCTTCACTTCTTTTCCGCTAGAGTTTCTGTCGGCTTTCTCCCGTGTCTTTGTTCTTTTCGCTCCGCGACTCATTATTTCTTTATTTAGAACCTAAAAATAAAAAACTAAATAATATTAAGTATTTATCCTTGAGGAGAGTAAATACATAATTCATTACAAAAAGAGAATTAATGGTATGCAATATGGGATAAGTGCCAATGAAATGATAAGAAATAATGCAATATTTGGCACCTATCACTCGTATTTCAAAAATACATTCAAAACTAGTCCTTATTATGATACTTCTGAACCTGTTCCATATAATTCTCTAGAAGAGGCTCTCAAGAGTTTTAATGAATCAGTGGAAAAAACTTATAATATTATGCGTCCAAACAGAGATGATAACGACCTTCATTTCGATCCAGTTGGGCTAGAATCAGAGTTTGAAGAAATCAGAAATTTTCCAGTTTTGGCGGGAAAGTTGTTTTCACTCTGGCAAAGTTTCAGTTCGATTGGGCTAGGCCTGTTAAGGCTTAACAGATCATATGCAAACGATTTAATCAATCGGAATGGGCTGGATAACTCGATCGAAGGCTAAACATGGACCTAGATATTTTTGGAATTTTGTTATATATGGGAAGATATTTTCTCATGAAGTTAGGAAGTACTGGACAATCCATAGCCGCGTGAAGAAGAAGAAAAAGGAAATAAAAATATCTCCGAGGATGGCAGAGTTAAGGAGAATTATTACGAGTTATTACAAGAGATTTTCATCGCCTGTTGTGTATAAATAGCGTCTTTGGGTGGCAGAGAAGAGGGTGGAGCTTTTGGGAGAGCTAGCATAGCCAAGGGAATGAAGGGAAGTCGAGTTGCAGAGATTCACCATTTCTGCTGGTGAAGAAGACGATGAAAAATATAAGACGCACAATGGAAAGTCATTGAAAACTGTCGTAGTTTCTCGAAAGTTTGCAACACCTTTCCAGCGACTTCACAACAGTGTTTGCCACGCTTTCTGTTTATGGTTCTGTAACAGTGATTCTGTAACGCTTATAAGCATTGCAGTTTCCCGATTTTTACCATTTTCTCCATTTTCTCTTCATTGTAAACACCATTTGAGCTTAATAAAATATTTTGAGAGGTATTTCACCATGATGAGATAAACCATGTCACTGGGGCGATGGAGGAAGCCTTATTTCACACTTGGGTATTATATTTTAATTTTTTTCATGACTTTTGCATTAATTTTAATTGAAATTATGATTTAAATTAATTAGTTGTGATTTTATTTGATGGGTCATGCTTAGCTTAGATGATTTGATGTCCCATGCTTAACATTTACACCTAATATTTTGAGAATCAATCTTGGCAATAAACTAGAGTCAATATATTTAATATATTTTTCAAGCTATAATTGATAAAAGAAATATTATTTGAACCTTAAAAAATGAATTCGGCGAATCCTTAGTCCCAGTAATTCTCGCCCAATTTGTCAATATTTATGTATATAATTTATTTATTAAAAATCTAAAAAAAAATTATTATTCCCTTCAAAAGTTCGAAAAGAACCATTGTTTACCACTATTTACTACAAACTTGGAAATTACAACAAAACCCGTCTCAGAGGGGCAGGAACCTGTTCATGAACCTGATATTGACACTCTCTGTCTGAAAGGAGATTTTGGCCATGTAACCAGGACGTATGTTCCAAAATATGTTAGTGCCGTGAGTGCTAAGGTTGAACTGAAAACTTACGATGATCTTGTTGGTGAATGTGTATTATCTGGATGGTGCGCCATCCAGTTGATTGCTGCAGCGCGTTGTTTCAGGTAAAAATACTTTCTTCATTGATTAGCTAGGAATGTTCTCTAGTATGTTTTAACTTTTATTATAGGTAAAATTTCAACCAACCAAACTAATAAATTCGGTGGAAACTACTTTTTTATGGATTTTTCTAGTTAAGGAATTAAATTCTTATTGATTTTGTGAAATGGAAAAATTACGAAGTAGTAAAGATCTACATAGTCTACTGTGATGACCACAAATTAGCATTTTATAGATCCTAATGACCATGCACACATGTAATGCACCACGATGGGAAGTTGAACAATTTTGTACTTCCCCGACCTCTTTTAGGCAATATGCGGAGGAAAATTTCATACTCATCGAACAAAATAATGCTAGGTCTGAGTTGAATTTATTGCATGACAAACCATATAGCAATGTTTCTGAATTTCCTTTCTGTAGTGACCCTCATGCTCAACCATGTATTCAATATCCATATGAAATGAGGATACCCATTGTTGAAGACTCTCATTCCTAAAAATAATACACATATCCATATTAAATGAGGATACCCATTGTTGAAGACTCCCATTCCTAAATATAATACACTCCTAAAAAGGAATCTGATTTGTTTACCAAATGAAGGAAGGGAGGAATTTCCGGGTGAAATGATTGTTAGTCCTAAAATAAATTTTGAAAATAGTGTTTATGTTCCTACTTAGGATACTAATATTGAACATAAACCTAGTCTAGAGGTAAATGAGTGGACTAGAGACACTATGATTGTGAATAGGTAATTGCATTCTCGTTATGATGATGATGATGTTTATTAGAAAAACATGTTTATTCTAAAAATATTGTGGAAACTTTGGGTTCAGAGACCTTCTCTGCCTCGACCTTCATGAATGATGTTTCTTCTAGTATTCTACATGCATATACATGTGATGTTGATGCTGATTTGGGTCTTGTGCAATTGTTTTGTGAAAGAGAGCATGACAGACAACTTGTGTCTGACTTAGGTAAGGTTGAATTTTCTGTTGACACTAATGTTCTTATGCATGAAAATATATTTGATGTGTCTGATTTCTTGCCTAGGTCGCAATGTGCTGACTCTTGTGATGTTTATGTGGGAACCTTGGATAGTCATGATTCCGAATTGGGGCTTGTCAATTTGTTCAATGACTGCGAGCATGATAGAACACTAGATGTTTCTAACTTGGGAAAAACTAGACTGCATAGTGATATTTTTGAGCTTAAAAATGAATATAACTTAGATGCATCTAATTCCCTGCCTAGGTCACAATGTGAAGTTTCTTCTGATATTCTTATGCATGAGACTAAAACTTTGGATGATAATGTTCATGAACTGGAGATTGATGAATTGTTCTATGAACATGAGCATGATATACATGTTTCTTAGGGAGAGTATGTGATGCTACCAATGATCTTACACATGAAAACAACTTAAATGTGCCTACTTTTCTGCCTAAGTCAAAAAACTGAGACTCTTCCGCCCAACCTAGATTTAGTTTGTAACAAAATTGTGAAACCAACTTTTCTAAGAGAACCTAATCTAGGATTGGAACTCTGTGCCTCTCAAGTCCTCTTGGACTATTTTGTAGCCAAATATAATATCTTTAAGGAGCTAAGGTTGGAATGTGTATTTATGCCTTACCCTGACAAAGCTCACTTTGAACTAGATCTTGTGCATGATGCACCCCTGAAATTGTTAGGTTTTGTGTCCAAAAGTACATTTGTTGAAACATCTTGGTTTGGGAGTAGCTCAGTTATATCCACAGTCTTGCTTACCCTTTCATGTTATCTATGTTTGAGACTGTTGATATTTCTGCATCTTGTCTTTTGGGTTGACCCAACATCAAGTTGAACAAACGAGGAAAGCTTATTATATGCAGATATTATAAAGTTAACTGACGGTGACTAAGAGATTTTTTCCTTATAAAGTTAATTTAATTTGTATTACTTCGGCATCTGATTATACGAGACTGCCGCTGGACACAGCTGTGTTGTCAGAGAAGTCGACACCAATGATGGGAAGATTAAAGTTATAATTGTTGTATTGCTGCCTCTGAACTTGAAACGACACAGGTGCATGAACTCTAAGGGTTGTGCTGTGGTTGGGAGCAAGCTGTCAAACACGGGCTTAAGCGCATCAAAGTAACTTGCGATTGTACTTCAGCAATTTATCAAGTTAGAAAGGTATTAGCCGTGAATAGAAAAATAGGAAAGAACAATAAGTACTCAAGGCACGTGAAGGATTTCATTAATCGTATTATTAGACTAGATTCAAAAGTAGACTATTCTGAGATAGTGCATATGTATAGAGGCGCAATGAGGTGGCCAACGGATTGGCACGTCTCCGTCCTAGGCCGGACAAGCAATACAGAGCAAGAACATTTTGAAACGAATAGGGAGCTGGTACATTTAGGGGATTTATCATAACTGATGCGGATGGCACACCCTACAGTCCAGAAGGAATTTGATTTTGAATCTGCTCATACTCAAATAAAACCAGCTACAAACTTGCAAGAATGAGTCGGATTCACAGAAACCTCTGGGTTGTCAACTGTAATAGTCTGTAAAAAGTAATCGCTAACTCTCTCTTTTCGTGAAACCCCTTTCTGGGTTCTAGCTTATAGATCTTGGTTTCTCTTCGGGGGTGATTTCCTCCTGGTCCACAGAAATGCTACATTGAGACTAGATTTCAAAGCACAATTCTGTTGAATCCAAAAATATTTATAACTATAATCCTTTGGAAATTTTAAACTGGTTGTATAATCTCTTTCTTTTGTCTTTCTTAATTTTTGTTCTGTTTTTATCAGCTCTGGTATTTTCATGATTTAAAATTTTGTTTAAGTATGGCGAGGCACTAACCCTTGTTTTTGCAATGTTCCCTTGTTTTGTGATAGTGGTGCTTTGTTCTTCATCCTAAACTATTAGATCCGAAATCTAAGCAATTCGTGCATATTCTCAGGAATATAATAGAATAAAAATCAAATGGACCATTTAAGAAACCAGGATATCTTGTCTGCAATCTCCCAATCCCAAATATCAAACATTCAAAAAATCGGAAATGGTCATCTCCCAATCCAAATATCAAACATTCAAAAACTCGGAAATGGTCAAAGAAGTTATGGAAAATGCACAATGGAACATCTGTCGCTGAAAAATGTGGGAGAAGAAACAAGAGAAAGTTCTCCCTAAGAATTAAACCAAAACCATTACTACTTACCAAAACACCGTATATCGTTTATCCCCTAATAGCAGTAAAATCCTTCCCTTCAAGATAAAGGATGAAACAAGAGAAAGTTCAAATGGCTGCTAATGGAAATCACTCGGATAAAGGTCAAAGGAACGCTGCAAATGAGGTCAGTAATTCTAATCTTGATCTCAAAAAAAAAAACTCTAGTTTACTTAATTTACAATTACCCCCTTTCTCTCTTGATTTCGCTACTTGCACATTTTATTTGCTTGGAAGTAGTTTCTTGCAAGTTATGCAATTTTCCAATTAAAATTTTCACTTATTAGATTTGGTTTTTTCACGAACTAGGTTTTCACTGAATTCTAAATTTTCAATCCCTAACCCTTAATCTGAAGATAACACTACTGGGAATTTCCTGAAAGATCTTATTAGATCAAATGGTCTTTCCTGACTTGATTTTCTTTTGGGAAACTAAAAACAAAGTATAATAAAATGAGATTCTACATTGCTACATATGGGTATTCTAGTGCTGTGTATGTAGAGCTAATAGGTTTATCTGGTGGGTTATGTTTGTTGTGGAAGGTTATGGAATTATCAATTGAATATGATAAATTGTTTGATTAAGCTTGATGCAAGAGTTAGCCCTTACTTGCTGACTTGTTCATAAGGCACTTTAAATCCTATTGATAGAACTACCCAATGCTCCCATTTAACGGACATTATCCAGAATTATGAAGACAATTGGATTTCTGTAGGAGACTTAAATTTTATCTTGTCTGATGATGAAAATTCCCTTCTTAATAATTCTGGTCTTTATAGCATGCATTATATTGGGAATCCTTTCACTGTGTCGAATAAAAGGTCAGTTAATGAGCTCATATTTGTTAGGCTTGACAGGGTTGTGGCTACTCTGAATTTATTTCCTCACTTCCCTAATGTTAAACTTTTATCATTTCTTTCACTTAAGGAGCGACCATTGTCCGATTATGTTGGTGACATCTAGAGATAACAACTCAGCAAAGAAACCATTTAGGCTAAATAGAACCTGGTTTAGAGACCCATCTTGTTCCGATGTTATTAAGATTAGTTGGTCGGACAAGAGAAATGGATCCTCAACTCACTAGGATTTGCAGGATGCAACAATCACTTTGTTGACATTAGTACTCAAATATCTAGAATCAAGGCTCAGATTAGTAATATTTCTATCTCAGGAACCCATAATAGAAGTGATATACTCCCTCCGTTCCATTTTAGATGAGTGTTTATGGTTATTTTTTTGTTCCATAATACTAGTTTTCATATTTTTCCCACAAAACTACCAACAATACCCTAACATTTTGTCTTGGAACTATAAAATTTATTTTTAAATACACTAATAGCAATTAATGCTTGGAGACTTTTCTCATGAGTATGAATAGAATTTTTTTATATCTCTTTCCATTTCTTAATCTGCATGAAAACTCCTAAAACATCATCTAAAGTGGAACGGATGGAGTATTAAAAGATCTGTCTGATTCTCTCAATCATTGGCTAGACATAGAAGAAGACTTTTGGAAACAAAAAGTAAAATATGAAACCACGCAACTTGATGACGGAAACACGACATACTTTCATGATAAATCTAGTTTTAGGAAGAGCATAACTCAAATAGATTCTTCACACAATAAATTTGGAATTTGGCTTAGCTATATGACTGATATTGCTAATGAATCGCTTGATCACTTTTCTAGTATGAGTAAATCAACTAATCATATTTCTACTGATTCCCATTTGAATTGTGTTCAATCTTGCATTTCTATGATGAAAATGTTATGCTTGTGGAAATTCCTACTGTTGAAGAGGTTAAGCAAACTGTTTTTTCCATGCAACCATGGACAACACCATAATCAGATGGTTTCCCTCCTGGTTTCTGTCAGGAAATGTGGCCAACTGTGGGTCTTGATGTTATCAAGATGGTTCAGAACATTTTCCACTCTAGATTCCTGCTCAAATAAGTTAATCCTAACTTACATCTCTAATCCCTAAGTCTTGCCCTAAAAATGTTGTAGATTTTATACCAATTAGCCTATGTAATGTAGCCTACAAGATCATTTCTTAGCTGTTAGCTAGTAGACAAAAATTGGTTCAAAATAAACTCATTGCCCCTTCGCTGATTGCTTTTGTGACGGACAGACTTATAACGCACAACATTTACTACACCATATCCAGATTTTTGCAACTTTTCCTGTTTCAGGTTCACAATGGATATATTCGTTGCAGACAATTATCTGTTGCTCATAACTAAACATGCATTGCACTAAATCCTAACTAAACTTGCCTTTAGTTGAGGGATTAAATGTCTATTGCAACCTTATTATCCTCTATTTCTCTTCTGTTTTCAATTTCCTTATTTTCTCCTCTCATTTTTTTCTTCTTTCTAACCCTAAATCGAGATCTTCGAATTAAACCCAAGTTTTCAGAAATCCATACCCATTTTTCCTAAACCCTAATCTCATGACAAAACTCATCTTTTGGAAATCAAACCCAATCTTTCAATTACTTAAACCCTAGAAATAGTTTTCTTCTATAAAGTTACATGATTCTGTAATATGTGCTTGGATCCAACCTGAATTTTCTTTCTTTGGTGGTGAACTAATAGATCTTGTAGGGTATAACCTGCGTTACATGGAAACCGCCACGGTTGTCTGACACGGATAGGTATACGTGTGTCCAATACGGAAATTCTAAAAATTCATGATACGAGGACACGACAATACATATAAATAAAAATATTACTAATTTCATAAGATATGCAAAAACACAAATGATTACACAATTTTAATGTTAATTGTCCATTCATAAGTTAGTACTCTCGTGAACAAAAGTGAGTACTCAACAAAAGTCTAGGATTGCAGACAACTAACATAGTTAAATTTTTGATTACGAAAAGTTGGTCATAATAAGCCAGTACTGACGTATTACTTCGATATTGATAGGAATAATAGTGATGATTGCCTAGACCTCAACAGTTGCATTATCTTCATAAAAAATGAAAGACTCTAAATCGGGCTCTTCCAAAGACAATACAACATCTTCCAAGGAGTGTCCAAGGAGTGACGAGTTGCAACTTTAACCTTCTATTTACACCCACAGAAAAGTTTTACTTACATAAATATTAATTTTTTTAATTGCTTTGTATCCAAAGAGTGCCAGTGTCAGTATCCGTGTCCATACGAGACACGAGCATGCATGTGAAGTATCCGTGTAACGCAGGGTATAACCCTGATCTTCTTACTTGTTTTCATTGTTATTGTTTTATTTTGACCTAATTCTTTGAATAACATCTTTCAGTAGGTAATATTCTGTAATGATTTTTTTTGTTTTGTTTATTGTATTTGATGGAGTTTTAAAGTATGGGTTTTCTTTTGATTTCGGTAGGTCATGTGATGTTCTAAAGATACTGTTTGTAAGGCGAATTTTAAGCCCGACAAGATTTGGTTTCATGGGTGAATATGGGCGAATAAATAAGATAATTGCTTAGTAGAACTTGTTTGTTTGCAGCTGACTCGACGTCTGAATCTGAGTCAACCCCTGACTCGGGCTGAGTCAGCAGTTAGACCGTTTATTTTCCATTTTGAATCAGATCTGACGCGACCTCTGACTCAGATATAACCCCTGACTCGGACTCATTTGAGTCAGGTAATAAAATACCCCTGACTCATGGGGCCAAACAACTGATTCACATATTTCCGAGTCAGATGAGTCAGATCTGACTCAAAACAAACATATCGATTCAAATCCAGATGATTCCACTCAGATCCAGATGATTCAGATCCAGACGACTCAGATGAGTCAGAAGTAAATAAACATGGTGTAAGTTTTTGTGGATATATTGTAGATGGAAACAGGTATAGCTAGCTCTACGACACCGTCCTTTATCTATCGAACATGCTTGATTATAGAAAATAATCCGATTGAACCCACTTTGACCTAGATGTCGGTGTTGAGCAAACCTGGTAGCATTTCTCTGCACGTGGACGGCATTGGACACTACATTCTCAATTCAACACAGAAAGATGTTGTGGATGTTGGCATTGGAGGCAGCTTTTTAGGTCCCCTCATTGTACACACTGCACTTCAGACAGGTGTGTTTGTTTCGTGCAGTTTGTCTGTTGAAGTTTTGTTATATGTGGTTGTGCAGCTTGTTGATGATCGATTCGTTTGTCCTATTAACTTATGCGAGTCCCGTTTGTAACAAGTCGAATGTGTTTTCCCTCCTGTGTGTTTTCATCTTCACAAACATCATATCTAGGCGGTTTGGAAGTTCCTTTTTATGCTTAAAATCACTTTTTTTTACAAGACTTCTGGTCAGTCCTTTTCATTTTTCTCAATCAATAAGACTGAATCTCAATGGTGCAACATCTGATGAGTGGTCCTGTGATGGTGTAACAGCAAGTATAAAACTATGTGATGGTGTAACTGCTATTGCAGGTTAGCATGGAGAGAAATGGCCAGAGTGTGTCAATTGATGGTAGTTCTCTCCTTTGGAGGCAGGCAATATCACTTTTTTGTTTCAGTACAAGATTCCTCTGGTGAGTGTGAATCTAGTTGATGTCTTCACGATGCATTGGTGCAACATCTGATGTGTGGTCCTGTGGACATGACTTGCTAAAATGTGTAATTGTCCTTATGTTTGTTTCGTAGGTATGTGAATAGATGAATTGAATATGACCACTCACACATCAACAATTAAGATAATGCGGAAAGTTGCTTTGAAACTGTAAGGCATCAACTTACAGTGTACTTTGTTTTGACAGTTGACTAAAACCGGACCTGGAGGTGATCGTGGCAGAGGTTCAACTTGACCAGCTGCTGCTTCTACTATCACCGCTGCATCAAGAGGAGGTCATGACAGGTGGGTTTAGAGGAGGTCGTGGCAGAGCTGCACCAAGTACTAGTTCAGGTAAACTATTAGTGGTGGTGGGGGAGCTTCACCTAGCACGAATGCTGGAACTGGAACAACCAGAGGAGCACTAGTGCCAAGGTAATCCAGTTTCACTTGGAGTAGTAAATGTGAGCAACCTGTTTGCTTTTGGGATGATTCGCCACTGCCTCAACATTTTTGGAATATCTGCAAGATATTAAGTCAATCAGAAGCCCGCTAAGGAATGTCCGACATCTCTGGAACCGGTGTTTTTAATAACTTAAGAAGAATAAATTCAAAATACAGCTTCCAGCTTTGATAAAGGAAAAGTGCGACTTAGACAACCAAACAGGTAGGGTGCATTACCGTGTGAAGAGCTCCATAAGCCAAGTGATTCTTTCACAATCATTCTCCTCAAACTTTTTTAACAATGTATATTTTTTCGTCTTGCTAATGCCACCTGAACAAAATAAGATAGCCATCAATGAATTTCAAATCTTATACCGAAGCAGCTCTCAGTGAGGATGAAAGCAGGAAGGTATACAAATCAATGGTTCTTCATATAAACAAAAAATACGTAAAAAATACAAGACCAGATGATAGCTCATCACTAGAAAATAACTGACTGCCGAATCAACAAGCTTAATTGAACTTTTTATAAATACCCCGCCAAGAATATCACACGACTTCCAGAAAAAATGAGCAGACACTCCCCATCATGGAAAAATCATACAGATTGCGGACTGAATTGAGTAGATAAAATGCAGTTGCATACTCAATCAGGCCATGTACACAGAGAATCATCTTGTTTTTCTTCTTAAGGACTTCAATTTCTTTCTGTTTAGATGTGAAGAGCTTTGGTCAAAGATATATTTCTCCATAAGTTACACCTTGACAAGGGAGTAGATCCAACTTATTCGCAAAATTTGAAGCAACTCTTAATAGTTAAAAAAATAAAATAAAAAGTTTGACGAGCCTATCAAGTCGTGAGAGGGGAGTTGGCTAAAGAGAATAGTGTGATGGGCCATTAGGTCGTGGAGGTGTTCGCTAAAGAGAAGAGAGTGCGGGCTCATTGTTCTCAAAAACTTTCTCAATCCGTTATATACCTGCTTTTCATATTCATATTACTAAGGCCTGACAGATTGTTTAGAAACTTAGAGAAAGGGACATCTAGATTTATGGTAGGGATGTAGGATCCAAAGGGATGCTTCTCATAATCCAGGCCTAAACACCCAAACGTAACAATTTTTTTCTGAGCCGTCAATGTGTCTGACCCCTGATTTATCCTTTTTGTCTAATGGACTGGTAAATCATACATTTAAATGGGCAACAAGGTATCCAAAGGAAGAGACCATGGACTAAAACAAGAATCTTTAAGATATGCAACTATATCTCGGAAATCTAGGCACTCAAAGACTAACCAACAGACAAAAAAAAAACATCAATAAGTCAGTTAAGCTACAAAATTTGCTTGGCTTACCAGTTAACGATTCGATTAGCGATATAAGACGTTCTTCAATTTCTTCTTTAACATGCATAGTACTCCCATGAATCTGAGAAAGTAACCAAAGTAAATATACTAGATATATTTCAGGCAAAACAATCTTATACAAGATCATGTGTTTCCAGTTAGTACTAATAAAACTTCCAGCAACATAAGCCACAAAAACATATGCATACCGAAATCCTCGAATGCTAGTTTAAACCCCTTGGTAACAAACTACATTTGTGTTGGATGATAATTCCACAAATCATTGTCTCTAACTAAAGGAAGGTGATGGATAATAATTCCACTTGCCATATACTTTTGGATCAGTGTTACTAACCTTGCAATGTCCATGTTTGAGCATGCAATTACAATGTTCAGAACCTTCTAATTATAATAACATAATAGGCAGAATTATTCACAACCTAATTATTTATACTTAGAAGAATTCTTCAGACATGATGTCGGATTATTGTAATAAAATTTAAGAGACTTACCATATCCATGGAAGCAGGGAATATTGCAATGTCCAATCCCAAATCCTCATTCTCAAACTTGTCAGAAGCACAATCTTTCACTATATCAAGTACCGCAATCGCAGACCCATAAATATAATCACCCAATTCTTGCCCATCCTGTAAAACTTTAATCATTGCCTCGACTCCTCCAGAGTTGAAAAAATGTATTTTATTATCCAAATGCTCTAATAGAAAAAATAAACAATCAAAAAAAGTACAAGGGAGGTCTTCTTCTTCTTCTTTTCTTTCCTGTTCTTCTGTTTTTTCTTCTCCAGGACTTGTAAGAGCTGAAAGAGCATCTATAACAACAGGTAGAGTGCCCGTTCCCAATACAAGTCTATTTTTGTAACTACAAAACAAAAGAGTATGTAAAAACCCCACAGCACACACTTTTACATCCCATTTGGTACCTGTAGTTGCTTCAAACACCCAATTCATCAGTTTGCTGTTACTGCCCGCGGTTGTTACTACAGCTGATCCTCCGTGAAAACACATTTGCGCAATAGTTTGTACTGCTCGTAAATCATCATCTTCAGAAAACTTACCAAGAGTAGAAACAAACACTTGTAAGGCTTCCATTTCAAATAGAGATTTAACCAATTTGGCAACTTGTTCCTTCTGACTAGGAACTTCATAAGCCACATGAGTTAGCTCTTCGAATGTCCAAAGAATACTACTAGCTAAACGCTTCCCGCATTTATCATCTTTCAATAAATTAATCATCAATGGAACAGCCTCCTTAAGATCTAAAACCCGAGGAAATAAATGACGAACAGTACTATAAAGTATTTTGAGATTTCTGAAATATTTGATTACTTTTATAAGTTTCTTTTCACAATCATTCTTCTCCTCACTACGAGCTGCTGCTGCTGCTTTGGTGTAATCTTTAAATAGTTGTATGAAGGATGCCTCAAGTTCATCTGGTGTTTTCATTATATCAGGAACTCTGCTGGGCTTCTTCTCTCTAGGTCGAGCAACTGAATGGGTGATTTCAACCCCAGGCAAAGGGAAAGATGCTGGATCGCGACGGCCGAACGTTGTTTCAGCCATCTCTACTGCACAATCTGCGACCCTAACCTCAGAATTACAGATTTGGATACAACGGAGAAGAAGAAGGAGGCTCAACTGTTTCTAGGGTTTTTTAGGAATCGATAATACGATTATGTAGGCATGGCGAGTGGTTGAGAATCTTGAGATATTTCGTTTGCCTCGTGAATCCAACGATCCATAAGTTATTCCCTTCATTAACAAAAGCAAAAATAAAACAGAACTAGTCATAAAAACCCAAGATGACCAAACTTGTGGTTAGGGCTAAACATGGTTTCGGTTTTTCGCTGGACCCGAACCAAACCAGACCAATTAGGAAGAAATCAAACCGAACCATTTACTAATGGACTGGTTACAGTGTAAAAAGTGGAAAACCGATAGTGTTGGTTTTGGTTTGGTTTGACCTCTAAAACCGAACCAAAAACCATTGGAAAACCGATTAATTTTTAAACTTAGTTTCTACCGTCGATTTACAAGTATTGGATTCTACCCATTGATTTAGAGGATAAATATAAATCCTAAATCTAATATTTCGTTATGATACTCTCCCTCTTTCTCTTTCTCCTTCTCTCAGTCGCCTCCCTTCTCCACCCCCAACTACAGCTGCTGCTACTCGACTTTTTTCTTCCCGTCTTCCTTCTTTTTTATTTGTCAATAACTAAATTAAGATATATTATATATCTTCTTTTGATCTCTAGAATTAGAGTAAGCTTTAACGATTCTTGATATTTATTTTATTTTATTTTTTTGTCTGTAAATTTGTGTAAACCAATACTATCGGCAACTACGATTTTTTATCTGTAAATTTGTGTATTATTTTTTTTTTGGTTTGACATAATTATTGGTTAACCAAAAAATCACTGGGACAAACCGAAACCAACTGGAACCATTTGGAAACCGAACCAATGGTTAATGGATTGGTTTGGTTTAGATTTTTAGAAACCAATAGTATTGGTTTCGGTTTTGGTTTGGCTAGAAACCGAACCAAAACCGACCATGAACAGCCCTACTTGTGGTACAAAAACCCCATTCAAATGTTGGGATCAATTAAAACTCCATCTTAAACAAAATTGATACAAAAACCCCCAAATTTTTAAAAAGTGATAGAAAAATCCCAAATTTCAAAATTGGTTTCATCAAAATTCTTTGGGATTTTTGTGTTACTTTTGTTTTGATGGGGTTTTTGTGTTACTTTTGTTTTGATGGGTTTTTTATGGATGGATAGTGACACCTTTGGGGTTATAACTCGCGGACCGAAAATAAAAATTAAGTTATTACAGTTTCAAAATTCTAAACACACGTCTAGGAGTCTAAATCCGTGCACCCCTTCAAAACCACAATGCGCATTCTGGCCCTATTGATCGGTTGGATTCAATATAGTGATTTCCTGATTTTTCATCACTTTTTTCTATTTTTAATTAGTATTTTAATTAAATTATATCTAAAATAATAAAAATTGTCATCATATTTTTCTCTTATGGGATTTCTTTTTTCTTTTCGTAAGTTAAATGCATTCAAAGACAGACTAACTTAGAGCAATTTCTATAGTAATGTTCAAACTCAAAATTTTGTTGATCCAGGTGAATTTCTATAGTAATGCTCTTGAAGAACCAACGCTGGCGCTCCAGGTGAAAACGCTTGTGTGCTTAGCAGAGCCGCTAGCGTGTAAATCATGCTCGCCAACGGCTAGTTTCTACCTCCATAAATACGACTCGAGTTTGATTCCACAAATTCACAACAATCCTTCATCCGATCAATCTTTTCTTAATTTCAATTGCTTTCGATTTTCAACCATTAATTCTGATTTTGATTCTTCTGAGGAAGATATGGAGATGGATGACATATTGTATGAAGAAGAGGAAGAAATGTGTATGGAGTTTTTGCGTCAAATGGATGGAGATGCAATTATATATAGAAGAAGGTGAATTTTTATGTTGCAATTACAAACCGGGATCATACCAAAGCCTTTAGAGCGATATGAAATTGCGACTAGAAGATGGACGTGGCGCGATCGACATTTTTACCACGAAAAGATGATACATGATTATTTTAATCATGATTGTGTCTATTCCGTAACCCCAACTAGAGCGGTGTTCTCACTCCCTGCTCATCACAACGAGACACGGAATGTGTCAAGGATTACTCTTACCTTCGGGTAAGTTGCGTCTCGGCTTGCAGGCAGCCGGTGTAAAAACTTCACCGCATCTCTGGAGATAAGATCGTTACGCGGTGCATCTTTGCTCGACCTGGTACTTTCTACTAGAAAAGAGCTTTCGATTTGGATTTGTTTCTATTCCGATGAGGATTTTCAGCGACGATTCCGCATGGGCCGCAACTTGACGCAAAGGATTATTGTCGAGCTTTGTCAGGTACAACCTTTATGTATGAGGCTTTAGTCCCGATAAAAAGTTCATTGCGGCCCTCCGTCTACTATGTTACGGGGTACCGCTCCGCGGATTCCACGGATGATTACATCCGTATTGGGAAAACAACTGCGTTTAGGTATCTCAAATTGTTTTGCGAAGCAATAGTCGAGCATTTTGGTCCAAACAAACATCTTCCATCAGGTTAATCATTAATGTTGGATGGTGGCTTTGCGTTGAAACTGTATTTAACAAGGTTACTTTAGTCCGAATTGTGTAAGAATTTTGAATCGTAGCAAACCAATGAGTCAACTACGATTTTTGCACTCCTCAGGTCGTATTTTGCTCTCCTTCTAACAAAAATCTTTAGGTTTTTGCTTTAAATTTTTCTTCCCCCATCTCTACTGAAAGCCAGTCTCAAATTCTAAACTTTCTTCTTCCTTGTTCATTTTCATATTATGGTGAAGCTCATCAAATGTTTCAATCAGTTTGGTGTAGATTAGGTGCAACTCTGAAGATGGAGGTCATCAATGGAAAATATTCTCTTCTTCTTCATCAATAGCACCAACAGCTAAGTATTTTCTCTTAGAAAAACAAAATCGAAATGTTTGTGTTTTAATTTCAAAATATAGGGTTACTTCATTCTCTACTACTACTAGTACTTGTGAATCTTCTCCATCATCATTTGTGGTTCCTTATCTGATTAATTCATGTGGATGATCACAAAATGAAGCTTTTACAGCTTCTAAAAAAATCAATTTCAAAACCAGTTCCAATCTTGATTCAGTTTGAATTTTACTCAAATCATACGATTTACTAAATCCCACATTACTAAATTAATCCCTAGATACCCAGCCATCCTCTCATTTAAACCAGATAAAAAACCCTTAAACCAAAATTAGATTTTCTCAAATCCAAAGGGTTTTAGGAACTTAAACCCTTGCCAACTTCATCTTAAAAGACTCATTGATCCTCAGGCAGAGCTTTAATAAAGAAATGGTTTAATCATTTACAAACCACATTTCTCAGAGGTATAAATGGATTGACAGCAATAAGCGAAGACAATTGGAAAAATAAGATGGATGTTTATAGGAGATGGGGTTGGTCTGAGGATCACATTCAAACAACATTTAGGAAGACTCCTAGTTGTATAGTGGCGTCCGAGAATAAGATTATGGCGGTGATGAATTTTCTTGTGAATGAAATGGGTTGCGAGTCTTTGTGTATTGCTGAAGAAGAGGATTTTAGTCATTAGTTGTTCAATTTAGCTTGAAGAAGAGGATTATCCCAAGGTGTTCTTTTATCAGGATTTTAGTCTCCAGAGGTCTGATCAAGGAAAAAGTTCCTATAAGCACAATGTCGACAATAGTAGGCAAGTTTTTTATGGGGAAATTTGTGACAAGGTATGAACAACAAGTTCCTGAACTATTGAAGATATTCCAAGGTTAGATGGATTACCAAAAGTTACTTTAGAACTGAAGGATTTTATGAGATGAATGCGCAGCACTGGTATGTTGGTCATCTCAACTCAAATATTTACAGCGTTAGTACCTTTTGGTTTATGCATGTTTTTTGTGTGACCACTTTTGTATGAACAGCCAGTAGAAGAATATATATAATGATGTAGTTTTTTGAATCTTTGTTAGAACATATGTTTATTTACGACTACTGCATCGTATGAAACATATACGGGTTATGTGTACTGGTTCAACATGGTTGGATGAAAAATGGGGTAAATGAAAGCTTTACGAAAAGATTCGTTTTTTGCTATGTTTTGAGATTTATTTCATTGGTAGTCTCCAGTCCAGTAACCACTGGATGGCCTATCCTTTTTTCTAAATAAGTTATTGTACTGCGACTAGCTATTGGAAATCAGTTAGACACCTCATGCAACATCAACATACGTGTCATTGCTGTTAGGATAATTGGACGTCTTGATGGACATGCTGCTAATGCTGTCAAAGCGCAAGTCTTTATCATATTGTCTCTTTTAAAGTTCTAGTTTGTTTGAGTATCTTGAGTTAATATTATTGAAACTTACTTTCAGAAGGATGCTCAAACCAATGTATGTCTCGAATATAAGAACCTACAATTAACAATTTATTATTTCTTAGTAAATCTTTGGAGTACTCAGAGATCACAGAAAACCTTATTGTAGATTGATTATGAGATTTTGTTAACAAATTTGTAGTTTTTCCGAGTCTTGAAGGTGTAAGATGGAGGTTTTGGTGCACTTAAAGAAACAAATCTCGAATTCTGTTGCATTTTGAGAGTGTGGGTCTTCCCTCGCTTAGGAAGAGAAATTACGGGTTCTGTGTATTGTTTCCACATGATATGATAGAAGATGGGGTAAATGAAAGCTTTACGAAAAGATTTATATTGATATTTATTTCATTAATAGTTCAAGTCCAGCGACCATTGAGTGTCCTATTCGTGTTGCTCAATAAGCTATACTACTGCAACTAGCTATTGGCATCAGTTAGATACCTCCTGCGGCATCAACATAACTGCTAGGAAAACTGGGTGTCATCATGGACAGGCTGCCGCAAGAGCTTATTCGGCAGTCAAAGCATACTTGCACAAGTATGGTTTTCATATTGTCTGTTGATGCACTTAAAGAATGAATTCCCTGGTTCTGTTGTATTATGAATGTGTGGGTCTTTCCTCATTTATGAAGGGAAAATTAGTTTTTATTTTTGCTTCCACTAAAGATTGGAAGTTTAGGTTTTGGTGAACCTAGTGTGAAAAAAGATGCTTCTCAGATGAAGCACTACCAGCTCCCAGGTATCCACGCTACTGTGTAAGTTCAGTCGAGTCTGGGCGAGTGTTCTCGATCAGAGAGAGTCTATGGTTATGTATGTACTTTTTGAGGAATTAATAAGATCTTTACTTGTTGACGATAATGTTGGTCATTTTAATTACAAAGCAGTTAAATTTTGTTGCCGCTTGTGGCCCGTATTATATTTACCTGTTTACAGATTTTGATTGAAAACAAGAAGATGAAAAATTGAAAATCGTTAATAAGATTACTGAACAATATGTATTATTGCTCCAATGAAAGCTAAATTAAGACCTAAGTTTAAGCTAATGAAATTTTATGGCATTGTACAACTTAAGGTGATTCATAGACCTTATTTAGACAGGCTCGAGATCAAAAACATTACCGAGAAAGATTAAAAATTGAGATCTCTTTTCAGGTATGTAGTTTGGTCTAGTATGTAAGTATAGATAACAAAGTTCCAGTTTCTCAATATAGTGGTCGAGAATCCTAGTGGGAGTTCTATGAGATTTCTTGTAACTAGCACATCCACAATGTGGAAGAAAAATTACAGACGCACAATCAAGATTTGGTGCCACATACAATTCTTTAAACGCTTTGGTCCAACCAACTTTTGCAGAAGTGCTAGGTCCAGTACCTATTGTTTATGGTGGTTTTTAGCTTAGGGTTAAAATCGTAAAACCTTGCATCTGATGTGATGTCACTCTGTAAGGAAACGGAGCCACGAGTGTTAGCCTCTCCTTAGGCATATTTATTGAGCCTTTCAATATATTTACATGAAATTTACCCAGACTGGCGAATGTAGCAACCATCCCACATGTTCTGTAAATTTCGGCGCCTTGCCTATATTCACTTAATATAAGTTTCTTTGAATTCTTTTTGTGCTATCTTTCCCGGCTGAACTCTTAATGTTGGTATGGCATGACAATTTGTGTTCACTCGCAGCGGAGTAGCACGAATTTCCAAATATCAAGGATAAGGTTTTTGCATAAGGTATTCAATCAAAAAGCATGCTGCTCTCTGACAATGAGCATAAAAGAACTCTATGTCAACACATATAATTCAATCTATTACCGTGACTAATTTGCAAAAGCTAAGATTTTGCGCCTTGCGCAATATATCAGACCTTTCTTGTCGAAATCAAGTATAGGAAAGCTAGGTAATTAATCTGCCATGGATTAGTAGATGCAAAATCTTGCCCAGAATTAGAAAACAAGGAACCACAGTATAGGAGCAGCGGCGAAGATAGGCGTGGCCATGCCTTAGGCCAGCTGATGCCATTTGCCATTGGCCACGCCCCATCCTAAAGCAGCCATATTTCCCTCAACCAATCAAGTCACTCTAAACTCGCCACACACACATAAGTTGTGGATGGGCCCATACTTGCCGGCCCCATTTCCCATCGACCAATCAGGTCGCTCTAAAGCTTTCATCATGTCTTCCTCGTATGTCGATGACATGGCACAGTCGTGTTGTGGACTGGAAGCTTCCCCGGTTAATTTCTACAGGCGGTAAACATGTCCGCCCTCCGGTCACGGAAAACGCTTGAATTGGGTATTCTTCGTTTCGACTGCAGTCCTTTTATTCCCGACAACAGGTCTTATCCGAGGAGGGCTAAAAACAGACTTGGCATTTCCCTTTGTTTGCACCTCGGGCAGAAATTCATTCCACTTAAGGAGGATGGTGAATTGCTCCGACTGTTTTCCTTGGTCTACGATAAGTTGTGTATAGAAAACTGCATCCGCCATATAGGCCTCCTCCGGTCCAAACGGATTGTTCGTAGCTGGAATCCGGAATTGTTTTCCTCCAATGTTAATCTTGACACATTGGTGATATGTAGGCGCGACTACTTTATGATTAAAGAGCCATCCTCGGCCCAACAATACATGAAAGGTGGTATCATATTCGAGCATATAAAAAGGGGTAAGCGCTCTGATAGATCCAATCTTCATCATTAGATTTACTATTCCTATTGACGTCTGATTCTTTCCTCCAAATCCCCTTACATTTGTTGCACATGTTTTGATTGACGCTCTTTATACTCCTAAAGACTCCAGCAAATGCAGGGAAATCATGTTGAGGGATGCTCTGACATCTATGAAAGCTCGCTTGAGGGGCTGCTTGTTGATATGGGATGTGAGGTACAAGGGCCGGAGGTACTCTCCTGGATAGCTTATATGTTCGTTAGTAAAGGTGATAGCTTCCCGTGGAAACGGGTTATACGCCTTTCTGGACGCGATTGATGCGATAGCTTTAAATGCTTCGCGAATTTGATCCTTGCTGAAACCAAGCGAATCAAAGAATTGTTGGGCCAAGACCGTTTGGGTGAATTTGCTGGCAACTCCCGTTGTATATTAAAATATGGTCGTCTCAATCGCCTCATACGCTTTTTCATATTTTTTGTCTTCCCATGGTCGCCAGGTTTACTCTTATGCGGGTTCATGAGAAATCATCATGACTTGATGTTGAGGGAGCGGATATTTCTGAATGCTTTGTTCTCCTATTTTCAGTTCACCTCTGGCTCGTTTTCTCTATACTATATAACGTAGAGAGAAACATTCCACGGTCGGATGATGAACTCTTCGGTGATAATGGCAATACTGCTCATGCGACTTATTTGTCGCGGTAGGTTCTGTAGACACATGTGGCAGAGTATCTTCTTTATTAGCTATCCATTTCTCAAGAAGTCCTACTATCTGCTCCCTGCTGCATGGTAGTGGTGGTGGAGGATTTGGTCTTCCTCCGTCCGCTCTTCTACATCTCTTGCTCGGCTGTCCTCTCCGATAAGGGCCAAAAGCAGTAGCTTTTCCTATGTCACCTCCCCGATCATTTGATGAAGCATTTACGGAATGTGTTTGCTAGTTGTGTCCACCTGCTCCGGAGTTCATAACCTCCGTGCAGTCTGATATCCGGACCGCAACCTCTTCCACCTCAACGAAAGTTTGGAATTTGAAATTTGTTAAACTTAGCCGGAAGATTGCATCAATTCCTCGAATACAAATTTCCACCAAGCGCTCTTCTAGGATGTCCTCGTGACATTCAAGTATGAAATCCCGGAAGCGAGTGATGAACTTCCCAATTTCTTCTCCAACCCGCTGGGTGTATCTTCCCAAATCTATTGATGTGACTCTCCTCTGGGCGGAATAAAACTTCTTCAAAAAGAGTTGTATCATGGAGGGAAATAAACTGATACTTCCGGGTTTCAAATTATCATACCAGGTAAAAACATTGTTTGTAAATGACTTAGGAAATTCCCTCATGGAAAGGCTTTCATCCTGAGCGTATGCATTTATCGCTGATGAAACGACTCCCATGCTTGCGGGCATTTCCCTTTCCTCCATACGTCTTGAATTTCGGTGATATGTAATCTTCAGGATAACAGTAATCAGCAACCTCCGTAGAGTACAATGGATCTAATGAATCGTAGGCGTTGTGTTTTGTTATTCGATAATTTTTCTCTAGATATTTGGCGATCGCATCCTCTGTCATGCTCGGAACTGTGTTCTTTGTGTTGGAAGTTTCAGTTATTACCGTGCCTTGTTCTCTTGCTCGCTTCATTCGTCCGCGTAGCTCTTGTTGCTTCTTAATGGATATGTCTAATTTTGTAACTCGGACATCTCTTGCTCGCTGGTATCTGCCGCGGCTTTCTCTTTAAGCGATTATCCTTTCTTTTGGAGCGTTCCTATATTTCAGGATGCTCCTGCTCCTTGTACTATGGGTGTCGTGAACACCGCTTGGAAGTGTATCTCATCATCCCTTTCCTCATGCACGTCTTCTACGAAAACACCATCCGGGTTAGGTACTACTCCGCTCGCTGGTACTTCTTGGCTCGCACTTGGGAGTATCATGCTGGAAAAGAAGCTAAGAACCTACCACTGTGGTCACAATGTTGATGGGTAAACTTCGGTAAGGAGGAACTAGCCTTAATCACAGAAATTACTCCCAAGGAGAAGGTAGATAGGTAGAAGTAACGAGGAATTAATTATGATCTCAAAAAGTGTACCCTCCTTCATTTTATAATATCCCTCTTACTAAACTACCATTTTATAACACCCATAAGATTAACATATTACTAAACTACCATTTCCCTCTTCTTTAGTTAATATCAAACCCTAAAGGGCTTTCTCTCTTATCCAAAGCCCAACCTCCTTAGCATGTTCTTCTATGGACTAATACTTCCATCTTAATGGGTTAGGCCTAGTCCCCAAGTTTCCTTATTCCTAAAGGGGAACCCTTGATCCGTTAAGGGAACGTTGTTTCTAGGATTAATTATTTTCATGTATCAACAGAGACTGATTGGGGATTCAACTGTAGTCCAGTCCGAAGTTAGCTTGGAGTATGATATTGTTTGTAGCGGCTTAATACAGTGTGTATTCAATCTGGACTAGGTCCCGGGTTTTTTCTGCATTTGCGGTTTCCTCGTTAACAAAATTTCTAGTGTCTGTGTTATTTCAATTTTCGCATTATATTGTTTTATCTTTATAATTGAAATAATACAGGTTGTGCGTTTATATCATCAATTAGAATAATCCAACCTTTGGTTGTTGATTATCATTGATTGATCCTTGGATATTGGTCTTTGTACCATCCAAGTTATTCCTTGTATTTGATTAGAACTCGCAGTTCCTTCTTGAGTAAATCAAATCAATAAAGAGATATAAACTCGTTGATATACTTTTAATTGATTGAGTCTTGTTGATTCTCTTAAAATTATATTCGAGTTTGTCCATACAGATAGCAAAGAGAAATATTGGGTGGTGTTGTTAGACCCCCGCTTTTTCAGTTGGTATCATAGCAGGCAAACACGTTTAAGACCTTACAAGTCTGTGTTTCTAGCAATCTGAGTTTGAGGACAGAATTTCTTACGCATACCAAAATTCCTCTTAAAGATTTCAACTGTGTCAAGTATCTCGGAAATACCTCAAAGGATTACTCATTCGATGATTCTTCCGAATCCCGAGGTAGGAAGACTGTCTCATCTCGTGTTGAATACTCTTCCTCCAATGAGACATTGGACATAATGGAAAAAACTGAAATGGAGCTCACCAGAATTTCAAAAAATTCTACTGAGTTTGTTGATCTTCAGAATCATGATCAGCTCATCGATGAATTTGAAAAGTCTATTGATCGAGAACATGTACTCTATAACATCATAGAGTCATTCTCTAAGGATATTGAGAAACTTCTTCAAGAAAATAATCTACAACATGAAAAGATTTGTGATCTTGAAAAGATGATCAAAGAAGGCTCAATTAGAGAAAAATGTTTGATCAAAACGCATTCATCTGATCTTGGCAGACTTCGTGTTGAGAAAGAGAAACTTGATGCATCACTTGTTCTAGCCCATGGACAGTGCAAATCCTTGGAAAAGGAAAACTCTGCCTTAAGGAGAAATTCTTCTGCACAAACTAATTCTCATGAGTTACATTACAGAATGAAATTTTCTCCATAAGAAGATTGTGTCAAGAAAAGTTTTCATAACTTACAGTCTTCTCTAGTGGCTATGAAATCTAAACAAGTGCCAGTTGTTGTTTCTCTTTCACGAACTTGTACCTTTTGTGGGAAAAGGAATCACTATGCTATCCGTTGTTTTTCCATGAAGAAACAAATTTCTAAACTTCGCAATTTGCACTAGTCCAAAATCAGGATTTTAGGACACTTGGTGTTTGCGAAAAACAACAGATCCAGTGTACCGTTGAATATTTATAGTTAGGATATGTTAAAATAATAAGAATCTTATAAACTACACTTTAAATATGTCATTTTATTTAGTTTTTATTTTACCCCATCCCCTATAAGTTCCACCCAGCAGATAAAAAATAATGATAATTCTTACCTACCAAAAAAAGGAAAAAAAAACTTTCGAGGGATTATATGTCGTTGACAATTAAACATCCGACGGTTAATATTTGGGTTGGAAATATTTTAGGATCCGAATGAATTGGTTTAGTCTAATTGAAATTTACAATTAATTTTTGACCTTTGATAAAAGGATCCTATAACCGACTCTTAAAAATTAACTCCTAAACATCTCGAAACTACTTGAATGAAGACTCAAATCAGATTGAGAAATAATAATGGCCTCCGTAGTCTCCTTCATTGTGGTTTTATCAAGACGAAACCTTCTCATAACCTTTCTCTACCTAATTTTTATGATTTTTTTTTCTCATATCATTAAACATATTGAAGTGAAGAAATTGTGGATAGATCTGGGGGCGAAATCGGTAAGGGTTTTTTTGATTTTGATTGAATTACCTAAGTTTCTTATGAACTTCTAATTAAATCTAGGGTTTTCATCTATTTTTTGGTGATTCACTCAATGTTTTTTTAGGTCTAATCTACCTCTCTTTTCTTCTTTTTTTTTGAGAAATTAAGTTAGGATTTTTTCTGGGTTTACGATTTTGATTCATCGTTTTGATTTTTATTATGACAGGATGCGAATAGATTGATTAAATAATCGAATAGATTTAGTCAGCAAGTTGGAGAAATCATTATTCTCGTTACTGCGGTGTAATCAAAATTATCGATCTGGGATTATTTTTGATGCGTATAGTTCACTTGAGAAATCTGCTAAGTAAGGAAATCCTGAGATAATGAATCTGCTACGTTCCTAAATCCTGATCATGTTACTAACTTTTTGGTATGTTGATATGTCATTTTTATCTTGATAATATGAAAGGGAGGATTCGATTATGTTTCAAGCTCTATAGTACGATCCCATTTCTTCTTTGTGTGGTAGTTTTTTTCTTTATCAAATTACAGGTGTTTGTAGCTAAACCTTCTCCGTTCTCAGAATTTACAAGTTAGTATGTCTAGTTCGGCCGTGCTAAATTTTATTAAATTTATCTGTAACTTTTCTGGTTTTCTATTCTGATGTACATATTCCTAATTGGTATGGTAGTTAAACACTAAATCCAACAAAATAAAATCAAGTTCCATTGCCTGATATATACATGGCATCTAAGAAAGAAAAAAAAGGTATGTTGATAAGAACTTGCTTATGTTTTTCCAATGCGTGCAACATGTAATTGATTACTTGGCTCTTTAGGCTCTGTTTGGCAACTTTGAATTTGTTGTCGAAAGGGGTTTCGTCTGCCAGGGAAATGAAACTCCTGAACCAAATTTTCAATCTAGAGTTTGTGTACCATTCCCACCTGTCTACTGTTTATCCATGAGGGAGACACAAAACCTGCGTTATAGTGTCGAAAGAACAGGAGATGTGGAGAAATGCGAGGTAGCTGATCAGCTTGCCATGTGTAAGTTCCCTAATTGAAGACATGGTCTTTTATGTTAAGATGTAGGTATGAGAGTAAATACGAGGTAATTTTAGAATTTATACATGCTATAAAGGACCATTCATAATAGAAAAGGCATGGACACAATCGAGTTAGAGCTATAGTTTTGGGATGCCATGTTCATGAAAATTGATAAGCTTCACAGTTCGTATGGATCCTAACTAAATATTAAGACTTTTTTTCTTCACAGTCCGTTTTGCTATTATAATATATTTGTTGTTTGAGATAGCCAGCTATCCTTACATATGTATGAGGCTTAAGGCGTAGAGAATCCCTTCCTAAAATTCCCTTTTGTATCTTTTAGAACCTATGAGTCTAAAACATACTCTGGTTGCTAAATTTGTTTACAATTTCCTTTCTATTTTATAATTTGAATTGTTACCGGACCTATGTGCCTTATATAATCCTTTTTGTATGGTGACTCATCAGTTGTTTCTTTGCTGCTTTGTAGTGAACCATTTATGATAACTTTAAGTCTCCAAGTAATGTCTCTTACATATTTGGATCACTACAGCTTGTTGGTTCCGAAGCCGAAGGGAATAATAATGTTCACACATCATCGCAGAATGACCCTGTAAGAAACAAAACAGGCAACATCTGTAATTCAAATCATCTCATGCCAATGGAGTATAGCATGGACTACCCATGGACATTGTGTCAGAGAAATTTTGAACCAGACTTGGAATTATTGCTTGATAAGTAGTCCCGCCTGGGATTGTAGATTGGAAGAAAGTTTCCAACAATACGAAGGAATAAATCTGGAATCGATTTACTATTTATTTTTTTCTGTTTTTTTATTCTTCTTCTTTGTTGTTCTGAACATGACGCAACTTTTATTGTTGAATTCAGAGATGCTTGGGTTGTTAACTTGTTAATTGAATTCAAAGTTAATTTTAATAAAATGGGTTGCATTTGCTTACAAAATTGATATATTGCTTTGTCTGTAGTATTAATAAAACAATAAAAAGGAAAAAAATAAATTCTTGTAGCTCTTCAGCTGAGGCAGATTTGGATGAAACTGACTCACCTGAATCAGATTCGACTGAAATTAACTCACCTGAACCAGATTCGACTGAATATCTGATTATAAAATTTCGACACTCACCAATAGTCGGTATTTTTGGACAAAAAAATACCTTGTTTATTTATGACTGATACGAACCGTCCTATAATGAATAATACACAAAAAAATAAGACAGACTTTAGGAAGGGCTGTACTAGTCTTATAACTCAATTTACGATAGATTTTGCCTGTCCTAAATTACGCATTCTGGACTAGTGTTGCTTATTTCCACTGTCAATGGAGTAAATAGTCAGACGACTACTGTAGTTAACCTCTTGCTCACTGGGAACCAGGCATCTTATAAAAATAATCTCTTTGCTATAAAGCATTACAGGACTTTGGTGCATTCTAGTGGTATAAATTCTTGTGCTACCAATGAAAGCATGTGTTGTTCTTATAAGAACAACTCTGGTAAATTTAAGTCTAGAATATGGAGACCCACTTCGGAAAATCCACTAGATACAATCTCTAGAGGTCCTAGACTTTATAATCAGAAGGGTTCTTCTTCTGTGATTCCAGGAAGGGTTGTGAGACATTTCCCTAAATTGGGAAACTGCCAAGGGAAGACAAGAAATGCTAAGATCAGATATCCTAGAGGAAATCACAATTATTCTCTCAAAACCTATGGTGAGACTATGTATCCATCTGCTACCTAGTAGCTGAGAGTTCCATTCTTGTATCTAACTTAAGAGATACAAGGATGATGTTTGAGAGATGCTCAAGGATTTAATTCTCGTTAAGAATGAAGTAAAGAACGAAATTCCTAACCTTCAACTATAGATAAACCAGCTTATTGATGGACAGGCAAAAATCCTTGGTACTTATAATATCTTGATTAGGAATCAGAAGAAAGTTATCCTTGACTGCGCTAAGGCTCGACATTTTGCTCGCATTGTCGATCGAAAAACTAACGTTCTAACTCTTGAACATGGTGTCTCTACTGTCAACAAGATTAAGGATATCAATAATTCCTAATTTGATGGACCATTTCATAGGTATGAAATCATCAAGGAAAACTGAGTTTATTTTTTGTTGCCTAGTATGTCTTCTTTTTTATTTAGTTGGAAGAATAACTAGTGCTTGGAATAACAATTATTGTGACTACACATAGCTATTATTTTCATTTTCATGTTTTTAGGTTTTTGGTTTAATTTCTAAAAACTGTTTGGAGGATGATGTTTTTGCAGTATTTAATCTTTATGATTTTTTATATTGCAACTTGTTTTGGGATATTGGTGTTTACGCCCGTGAACTATGTTGTCCCATATTTTGTCAAAGGTAAAGTCGTTTATGATCGGTATTCGTTTATTGATTAAAGAATGAATGGACTTTTGACAAACACAAAAGTTAAGCCTATATTGTCAATCTTTGATGGAAGATAGGTTAAAATCTTCTGCGTACAAGGATGAGGTCTATTAATTATTGTTGTGCATATAATGATTGAAGATAGAATGAATTCTTGTGTTTTCCACAATATTGATCTTCATTGATCCATATTATATGTATTACTGTGAGGCTCCGTAATGTGTATTATGTTGATCACGATACAACCGAGTTGATTATTTTATGATTAGATTTGTTGGTTGTTTCGTAAGATACTATATCTTGAGCATTTTGAACTAAATTAATCATCTTTTTTGGTTATTTAGTTATTACTTCATAAGTTTTTTCTTGTGTTGGGTATATGTTTGATTAAGTCAATCACTCTCGTATAGTTAACTTAGTCGTTGCTCCGTAAGTTTACTTATGTTGAGCACAGTCAATTAAATTGATCACTTTTTGTTTTTGATTTGATTGCGTATTCCATTAAATTAATCATGGGTTTACTTATGGTTAATTTTATTGAGTTTTTGATATAAAAATCATTCTTATGATTTTGGTGTCCAATAAAAATCCTTCTTTTCTCTTGAAATTAAGGTCACTCGTTGTTGTTCTTTCGGGAATGACATACCATTTTGATGGGGGTGTACCAACCCAAAAGCAAGTACAATAGAAACTCTATAAATTAATATGGTTGAGACCACTGAAAATTACCAATTAAGCGAGATATTAATTAACCAATAAAATAATAACTATTAATTTATATACTAATTGATAGCTTATTAACTTATAGAGAAATTTATTATTAAATAATTTTCTAAATATAATGTTAAATCCTTCGAAGCCCCCTTCAATCTCCCACTTTGCTTAATTATAAACTTCCATATAACACAAGTTTAGACAATTCAGATCAACAATTAGACGGTGAAATCACTCAAGACTTGCAAAATTTGATTGAGAAGATGGGTTATCGCAATTCAATGAATGTCAAGATGTCCCGAATATCTGGAAGCAAATGAAGTTAAGCAACTGTTGACTGATAAAAAAATAATTAAGAGCGGTATGGAACTGATATAGATTGGAAAAAATATGATGAAGGTTATACAAGAGACCCTCCTTCACGAAACGAGGTTGTTAAAGCGGCAAGCATTGAATGATAACAAAACTTAAGGATAAAATTCAACTTTTACAATGATAACAAAACTTAGGGATGAAATTCAATGTGATATTGATTTTAACCAAAAACAGAAGACAATTGAATCGGTTTTAAAAAATCTTCACAAGTCATTAATGTATCGAAGATATATAATGAATTAGTAATTTATATTCCATATGGGGACTACATAGGTAATCAAAAAATATTATTTAGTAATTTTAGCGAATCATTAATTTGGCACGTTGTCCCCGACTCTGCACCGGCTAAAAATATTAATTAAAAGAGTTTATTAAATAATCGAGTATTAATTAAAGGAGTGTCTACTTTATTTATTTTTGTCCTATATGCATATTAGTACACCCCAAGCAAAACGGTATCCCCACTAGTAGTCTTAGAAAATTCGAGCCGGATATTCTTACCCGATAGTTTTTACCAATAAATTGTAGTGAGTAGTCTGTTAAATTAACCAAATTTGACATTTTTACCGTGCAACTGAAGGACCTTTGAGGGGATCATAAGGTTTATCATTTTTATTTTTGACTAAAAGTTATACATCATCACCTTGTTTGTTATTTCTGAGTTGTCTGAGTCTATCTCGTCTGGATCTGACTGAAATCATCAGACTCAAATGAATCTGGTTCAATTATTATTATAATATACTGAAAACGAACAAGCGGCTAAGGTTTAGATTATTTTAATAATAATATAAGAAAAACGAGCGGCTGAATATCAGCCTTTTAATGTGCAAAACGGTCTTTCACTTGGTTGAAAACTCACTCCTTCATTCTCAAACTTCCTCGGTTCCTCCCATATTAGAGATTGGCGGTCGAATCCCTGTAATCGTATAATCTAGGCTAATGTAACTAGGTGTAGTTATAGGGTCCACTGTAATATCTTATAAAAATTAAAAAAAAAAACTCACTATTTAGCCTTGTAATTACCTAAAATCGGTGAGAGGCTAAAAGCGGGACTCCAGGATTTTGAAAGTGAGTTACAAGAGGTTGAGTGCGAACAGTCTTCGCCGAAACCACTCACAGTGGTCGTCTAAAGGCTGCTTCAATCACTGGAGAGATAAACTAGGGCGAGATTAGGATGGTCTTGGTAGGAAAGCAGAGAGATCAGAGAATTATATAGTTTGAAGGAAAAATTGCTCTGATAGTTTATGAGAAAGTTGTGTGTTCGCATGGGGAATTAGATGACCTATTCATAGCTGAATCCTCTAATCTTAGGTCGGTGAAGATTGGGATTACTTGCCGTGCAGAGCAATTTTACGTCTCTGCAGGAATAGATAGAGATAAACTATGGCGATTTTATCCTTCATTTCATTTCCTTTACTCTCTTATGAGGTGAGAAATAGGTCGGGCATTTCTCATACGTGTTGTAAACCGCCAGATCAAAACCCTAATTGATATCCCTTCATTCGTATGTGGCTGAGTCACCCTTTGTGATTATGTGTTGAGAGAGTGAAATATTCTCTATAGCCTAGTTTCCAAGATAGAAAAATATTCTCTTAATTTGTGGCATAACTAGGATGATTCACGTGAAAAGGTGATGAGTGCTAAATAGTGCATATTTATATATATTTTTGTTGGCATTTAACTCATCTTTTGTGCATTAATTCTACATTTTATCCCATATTCTGTATTTTCATTGTTTTCAAGAATAAATATTTTTCTTACTTAATTTTGCATTTTTAGGTAACAAATAAAATCTGGATGAATTGCGGAGCAAAAAGAGCAGAAAAGTAGTGAAAAGCCGGGAGGAATTACGCAAGGAAGCCGCGAAGAATGTTGTGCACAAGACCAAAAGGGTAGAAATGGGCACAAGAAGGAAGAATTGTTCTTAAAGAAGATATGGGCTTGCCATACCCAAGGCCCAAAACCCTTACCCAAACCCATTTTCTGTAACCAAAACCGCCTCCATCTTCAGCCGTCGGATTGGATCCATCTCATCATCCGATGGTCGCTCCTTCATCGCGCATCAAAATCTGAAGCTCCTATCACACACCATAGCACCTAAATTCTAAGCCTTCAGATTAGATCACATTTAGATCCTACGGTCGCTTCTTTGCCTGCTCATCAAATCTCGATACTTCCGCTTAACACTACAGCACCTAACCTCGATCTTCGCCGTTAACTTTGTTGTATTTCACAATCCAACGGTCGAAGTGATTCATCTCTCATACCACCGTTAGATCCACCTACCATCTTCACATCCGACGGATCTCCTCGCTGCGCATCAACTTCAGATGATCCCGCTCAACACCTTAGCCATCAAACCCATCGACCCAAACAAACACCCACCTTCTTCTTCCCCAAAACTCATTTCCCCCAAATTTCTCTTCTTCCCCCGACATTTGCAGAGACACCATGTCCTGCCACCACCATCTCTTCCATCACCACCTCCACTACCAGCCGACCAAGAGACCTATCGAACCCCCTAGTCTATCTCTCTCCCTCATAGCTTCTTCTCACATAGGTGCTAAGATTAAGAGAGGCAGGCTTAGGGTTTTGCTCCAAGATAGGGTTTGCAGTGCAAAGAAGACGAAGAATAGGGGATTTCGAGCAGCGTAAAGCCAGTACAAAGCATGGGTTGGGTCGAAATCATCCAATTGGTATGTCAAATTTGATTTTCCCCAAAATCAATTTAGGGTTTTCAAAATTAGGGTTTGTAGAAATTTTAGGGATTTGTAAAACTATAAAAGGGGATGTGTATGAGATGTAAAAGGGTGTTCTTGGGTTATCCTAGTTCCCCCTAAGTGGGTTAATTTCACTGTTTAATTTTAATGTTAATGTCTACTGTTAGTACTTGTCCTGTTTATTGATAGGTTAGTATCATGTTCTAATTTAGTTTCTGAGGCAGAGATGAAACCCCTGATGAATGAAATTCCCTTGTGTGTTTACTTCTCCTCAGTGAAAGTTTAATGATAAGCATGCCTTAATTTCTGAATTTTGCCAATTTGCTTTCACCTTGTATGTCAAGCATCCTAGGTAGTTTGGTTAACTCTTTGTCAAAATTCAAAGCTCTGTGTAAACTGTTATAGCTCAATCTGTGATTACTTGTGCTTTAGACAGACAAGTAATGCTAGGGAATTGACATGTTAGCTGAAATTGAGTCATCACAGTGGTTAGTGATTGTTTCACACATTCAAAGTGGTTTGAGGCTAGAACCTCTATAGCCATTTGATGAAAAAGAGGATAAGTTTATCAAACTAGGGAATTAGATGCATCTAGGTGGTGGAATTGAAGCCTTAGTTTCTGTCACTCATCCACAACTGTCCATTGTTTATTTTGTTGTATTGTTTTTGTTTACTATCTTTGCTTCTCTACTTCTTTACTGTTTTCATGATCAATTCACTCCATTTTGTTGTCTCCTTAACTTATGTTGCTCCTTCACTCACTGTTTAGTAGTGCTCAAAACACCACAAACAACTCTCACATCCCACTGTTCACTTTCACAACCCCAGTCCATAACCCACAAATCATCTCATCCATTGTCCAAGATCCCACAGCTCATTATTTTTATGTCCATTAAGACCAATGCTACTTACAAACCCAACAAAGCCCAGTTAGCTAGCAAGATTAAAAAAAAAATAGCAAATTTGCCCACCTTGTCCCTGCGGATCGACCTGTATTTGCACCACACTACTTTCCGACACCGTGCACTTGCGGTTATTTCCGTGACTCTTTTAGAGAGCCACCAAGTTTTTGGCGCCGCTGCCGGGGACTCGGTTGCGGCGCATAAGTTGTTTTTCTTTCCTTGCTCATTTGCTTGCTGCTGCTTTTAACTTGCAGCTGCACTTGCATCTCTTGCTGTTTACATCTTCATCTAGTTGTTGGCTTGTTGTTCTTGCACAACATCAGAGCATCTTCTTGCCTGTTGCTTTAGTGCACTGCTGTGAACTGCTTAGCCCATTTGCACTGCCTCTGATGTTGCTGGTGAACTGGTGGAACTGAGGCTGTTACTCTCCCTGTTGCAGCCTGCTGCTGCCTTCTGCACCTGTTGCTGTTGATCTGCTCCTGCTGGTGCCAGGCCAAGAATCCTGTGAGCTGTTGCACCTGTTGCTGAACCAAAGCTGCTGCACCTGGTGCCAGGCCAACTGACCCTGTGCACTTGCAGCTTTGCTGAACCAAAGCCCAACTGGGCCTGCTGAAGTTGCTGCCAAGCTTAACAAGTGAACCAAAGCCCAACTGGGCTGTAAGCTGCAGAAGGTGAAGAAAGTGAACCAAAGCCCAATTGGGCTGTAAGCTGCAGAAGGTGAACCAAAGCCCAACTGGGCCTCAACAAAGACAAAAGCTTAGGATGATCCAAAGCCCAACTGGGCTTTTGCAACCAAACTGAACAGCTGGGCTGTGCTTAAGCAAGTAAGCCTAAACCCATTAAGAGAACCCAACCTGTGGGCTTCCATTTTTAATTTGTGGGCTTGTAATAAATTTTGTTTTTCCTTATTTTTTTATTTGGGCTTGTAATAATTTTTCTTTTTCTTCTTTTTCTTTCTTTTATGGGTTTGTGATTATTATTGTTGTTTTTATTTTATTTTATGGGTTGTGCTAATTTATGATAGGATAATTTAAAAAAAAAAAAAAAAAAAAAAAAAAAAAAATTTATTTTGCTCCCAATTTTGACCAAATTTCTACTTTGCTCCCATTTTTAAACCAAATTTTCAAATGTCTCCCACCAAAACCAAAATTTTCCCATAAAAAACCAAATTTTTGAAAACCCATTAAAAACCAAATAGTGGGCTTTGTGTCTTTCAATATGGGCCAACCTCATGCTCTCCATGAATACATGTATCCGTCAATAAAAATTCCATTATCATGTATTGTATTACCTCAAACCAATAACCCTTTTAAAATAAATGCAAGCATGATACAAATACTTCCTATATTTCGAGGGTTCGATTCTGAGAACCCCTATACTCATGTAAGAGAGTTTGAACAAATTTGTCGGACTATGCAACCTGATCATATGTCCGAAGACTCTCTGAAATTGCGTTTGTTTACATTTTCTTTAAAGGAAAGGGCCAAAACATGGTTTTACGGTTTGAGACCACAATCAATCACCACTTGGGAACAACTCACAGATCTATTTTTCAAAAATTCTTTCCACACCATAGGATCATCGCTATTCGTCAAAGTATCAATTGTTTTGTCCAATTGGATGAGGAAACTGTTTTTCACTATTTTGAACGTTTTAATGATTTGTTGAGTGAATGTCCGCACCATGGAATTGAGAAGTGGAGACTTGTCGTCATCCTCTATGAGGGACTAGACTTTAAATCTCGAACCATGGTTGAGTCTATGTGTAATGGTGAGTTTATTGATAAATTTGTGGATGATGCATGGAATTTTTTAGCCGAGATTGCAGAGAAAACCCATCAATGGGAATCCGTTAGGGAAACAGGAACAACACCACATGATATGAGTCACCCCCATGAATTAGAGTTTTATTCTTGTAATAGCTCCGACCTTAGGATTGAAAATTATCCTAGATTGCAAAATTCCTATCATGATGATGATGATGATTATGATGTTATGTTAGAAGAACATGTCTATACTGAAAATGTTATGGAACCTTTGGGTTCAAATACATTAGGCTTCTCTGCCCCGACCTTAATGCATGATATTTCTTCTAGTATTCCATGTGATGTTTCCCCTGATGTGCCGATACACGAGAATAAATCTGTTGATGATAATTCTGATTGTGATCTTGCCAATTTGATTGATGATTGTGAGCATGATGTGACATGTGTAGATGAGTTAGGAGATTTTGATTTGATTGATAATGATATGCCTATTCTTCTACCTAAGTCACAATCTGATGGCCTTCCACCCAACCTAGATTTGGTTTGTACCCATATTGTCAAACCGATTTTTCTGAAAATTCCTAATCTAGGATTGGAACTGTGTGCCTCCCAAGTCCTCTTGGACTATTTTGCTTCAAAATATAACACTTTTAAAGCGCCACAGTTGGAATGCATTTCTTTGCCCATCCCGAAAACAGTCCATTATGAGTTAGACCTTTTGAATCCTGAACCCCTAAAATTAAAAGATTTTGTGCTTAAAAGTAAACCTGTTGAACAATTTTGGTTTAGGGGTGATTCATTCGGTTTTTCACTCTCACTCCCAATTAAGTCCAATTTTAGTGTTTTGAAACTTTCAATGTCTCTACACTTTTTCTTTTGGGTTGATCCTCAACTCTTTAGACTTTTGGTGTATGGTGAATTTTTGTATGTAATCCAGTAGATAAAATTTCTTAAAAACCCTTTTGTTCCTTTTGTATATATTTTGCTAATCCAATATGATCTCGGCTGAAATATGTTGGATTTTTTTTTTTGCCTTGAATAACGGAGTTTTAATTCTGCTTTCGCCGAAATCGGGTATTCTCTCTCCTTTTACTCTACTCAGCATGTCCCTTTCCATATGTTGCATTTTAATTCTTTCCATATTTTGAAACATTGAGGACAATGTTTAGTTTAGGTTTGGGGGTATAGAGTAGATACCACGATAATATGCCATAATTGAAAACAAAACTCCTCCATCTTTTTGAAAAAAATTGAAAAATTCCAAAAAAATTGAAAAATCAAAATTCAAAAAAATTAAAAAAATTGAAAAAAATCATAAAAATGGAGCTCATTTACCTTGAAATGTTGACTCTTGTGCAAATATGTATTTTTATTAGGAGTCTTAGTCTAGATATTTAGGCACCCTGATTCTAGCACAATTCACATAGTGATAAGAAATTTGCACGCGCACGATCTACCAATACATGTATGGCCTCGATCTTCAAGGTGTTTGATAGGAAGTTACGATTGCCAATCACTTTAGAATACTGAACGAAACTTGACTAGCTTGTTCTTTGGTTGGTTGGGATAGAAGGTGGAGGTTACATTAAGAAAGACAACCATCAAATTTAACTGGGTGCATCAAAAAGGGCTACCTCTTGCAAAGTGTCATGTAATCTTTTGTTTCTTTTTGTTATGTATCAAAAGTGTTTCCTTATGCAAAAAAAAAAAAAAAAAAAAAAAAAAAAAAAAGAAAAAAAATATCAGAAAAAATAAAATAAAAAAATCAAGTATTTCATCCTCTCTTGTTCCAAAAATAAAAAGAGTAGTCAATGTAAATAAGAGTCATGTAAATAGTCATTTTGTTGTTTCATTGTAATAAGCAAGGAAGGGTGTATGCCATTGATGTACAACGCGAGCAATTGTGAAATACCTCCAACTCATTCACAATTCTCGTAAAGTCCGGACAGCTAGCTAGATTTCGACCTCAGTTCTTAGCCTGAGAAACTATCTCTTGGTGATTAGTAGTCATAACTTCAGATCTTTCTTTACACATGTGTAGATACACTTTACACTCTTATCACATGTCTTTATTTGTTATCAGTGCTAGGATTGTGCCTTTGATAGCTAGATTGACATCTCCATTTTGCTGTGAGCTTAAACTGTTTTGCACATGTCACATTTGATGGAATATGAACTTATATTTTGTCCTTAGGTTTTGTAGGCACACCTCTGGTAAACCTTCACGAGACTTCAACTCGTCCACTAGGGACACTTAGTGGTTTAAAAGGCTTAGTGCATACGCTAAATGCATTCGAGAGACCAGCGACAGTGGTATAGTTAGGATTTCCTTAGTTTTGTTTTACTTGAGGACAAGTAAAATTCAGGTTTGGGGGTATTTGATGAGTGCTAAATAGTGCATATTTATATATATTTTTGTTGGCATTTAACTCATCTTTTGTGCATTAATTCTACATTTTATCCCATATTCTGTATTTTCATTGTTTTCAAGAATAAATATTTTTCTTACTTAATTTTGCATTTTTAGGTAACAAATAAAATCTGGATGAATTGCGGAGCAAAAAGAGCAGAAAAGTAGTGAAAAGCCGGGAGGAATTACGCAAGGAAGCCGCGAAGAATGTTGTGCACAAGACCAAAAGGGTAGAAATGGGCACAAGAAGGAAGAATTGTTCTTAAAGAAGATATGGGCTTGGCATACCCAAGGCCCAAAACCCTTACCCAAACCCATTTTCTGTAACCAAAACCGCCTCCATATTCAGCCGTCGGATTGGATCCATCTCATCATCCGATGGTCGCTCCTTCATCGCGCATCAAAATCTGAAGCTCCTATCACACACCATAGCACCTAAATTCTAAGCCTTCAGATTAGATCACATTTAGATCCTACGGTCGCTTCTTTGCCTGCTCATCAAATCTCGATACTTCCGCTTAACACTACAGCACCTAACCTCGATCTTCGCCGTTAACTTTGTTGTATTTCACAATCCAACGGTCGAAGTGATTCATCTCTCATACCACCGTTAGATCCACCTACCATCTTCACATCCGACGGATCTCCTCGCTGCGCATCAACTTCAGATGATCCCGCTCAACACCTTAGCCATCAAACCCATCGACCCAAACAAACACCCACCTTCTTCTTCCCCAAAACTCATTTCCCCCAAATTTCTCTTCTTCCCCCGACATTTGCAGAGACACCATGTCCTGCCACCACCATCTCTTCCATCACCACCTCCACTACCAGCCGACCAAGAGACCTATCGAACCCCCTAGTCTATCTCTCTCCCTCATAGCTTCTTCTCACATAGGTTCTAAGATTAAGAGAGGCAGGCTTAGGGTTTTGCTCCAAGATAGGGTTTGCAGTGCAAAGAAGACGAAGAATAGGGGATTTCGAGCAGCGTAAAGCCAGTACAAAGCATGGGTTGGGTCGAAATCATCCAATTGGTATGTCAAATTTGATTTTCCCCAAAATCAATTTAGGGTTTTCAAAATTAGGGTTTGTAGAAATTTTAGGGATTTGTAAAACTATAAAAGGGGATGTGTATGAGATGTAAAAGGGTGTTCTTGGGTTATCCTAGTTCCCCCTAAGTGGGTTAATTTCACTGTTTAATTTTAATGTTAATGTCTACTGTTAGTACTTGTCCTGTTTAGTGATAGGTTAGTATCATGTTCTAATTTAGTTTCTGAGGCAGAGATGAAACCCCTGATGAATGAAATTCCCTTGTGTGTTTACTTCTCCTCAGTGAAAGTTTAATGATAAGCATGCCTTAATTTCTGAATTTTGCCAATTTGCTTTCACCTTGTATGTCAAGCATCCTAGGTAGTTTGGTTAACTCTTTGTCAAAATTCAAAGCTCTGTGTAAACTGTTATAGCTCAATCTGTGATTACTTGTGCTTTAGACAGACAAGTAATGCTAGGGAATTGACATGTTAGCTGAAATTGAGTCATCACAGTGGTTAGTGATTGTTTCACACATTCAAAGTGGTTTGAGGCTAGAACCTCTATAGCCATTTGATGAAAAAGAGGATAAGTTTATCAAACTAGGGAATTAGATGCATCTAGGTGGTGGAATTGAAGCCTTAGTTTCTGTCACTCATCCACAACTGTCCATTGTTTCTTTTGTTGTATTGTTTTTGTTTACTATCTTTGCTTCTCTACTTCTTTACTGTTTTCATGATCAATTCACTCCATTTTGTTGTCTCCTTAACTTATGTTGCTCCTTCACTCACTGTTTAGTAGTGCTCAAAACACCACAAACAACTCTCACAGCCCACTGTTCACTTTCACAACCCCAGTCCATAACCCACAAATCATCTCATCCATTGTCCAAGATCCCACAGCTCATTATTTTTATGTCCATTAAGACCACTGCTACTTACAAACCCAACAAAGCCCAGTTAGCTAGCAAGATTTAAAAAAAAAATAGCAAATTTGCCCACCTTGTCCCTGCGGATCGACCCGTATTTGCACCACACTACTTTCCGACACCGTGCACTTGCGGTTATTTCCGTGACTCTTTTAGAGAGCCACCAAAAGGCATGGAATTCCTCATATATTGTACTTAGAGTATGAGATAAGCTAAGATTAGGCTCTTATTATCTATAACATGTCATATGGAGACCGTATTATCGTGTGTGGGTCCCTTTGTTGAGCACGAGGAGTGATCAAGGGATCTTATCCACGTTTTTGGATAGACAAGTATAGTTCATGCCCAATTTATTAATTAGCCGTGAGTGTGTTTGAGACACTGAGAAAGAGGCATGAACCCTAGGTAAGGCTTGTGCCTGAGTCTTGTCCTTGTATAAGACTCTTTAAACGAGTTGGTTCAACTCGAATTAGCATGGGGCAGGCTGAGGCTTGGCTCACGCGATTAAATTTCTTCGTAGTCAGCTGGGATATGTTTGAGAGAAAATGGAGGTTTGCATGCCTGATAACGTCTCTGAAAGACCTTCACTCACTTTTGTTTGACCAACGTATCCTACTGGAATGGGCTAGGAGTCAATTATGTTCGTATAGTAGAGCCGACAGACCAGTGCATCTTGAAAGGATATTTTAGAAGTATGTCGGAAGTTCCTAGAGGTAGAATAACAACTTATCTCTTGGGAATGTCCCAGGAATTATCCAGAAGCCTCAGTAAGTCGAGTCAGGACCTAGAGTAAGCGCGACTAGTGTATCTCTCACTGATGCACTAGAAATCAGTCATTGATCTCAAATAAGGTGATTCGTGCTTACGGGATACAAGTATGTCTCCGCTCTGGGTCATAAGTTCGTCGAGGACGTTTTTACGCATCTAAAAGAGAAGAAAAGAAGAAAAAAAATACATAATCTTTTTAGGATTTAATTTTAAATTTTTATTAGTATTATTTATTTATTTTTAGATATTTTTTTTATTTTTTTCTAGAGTTGTATTAGGAAATATTGTAATTTTTCTTTTTGAACTTTAATTTGGACATTTGGACTTTAATTTTTCAAACCCTACGGAAGGGTCATATTAATAAAAAATAAATAAATATATATTATTAAATTGTGTGCAGGGAAGGAGGGCGATTACGATATCGTGTCAGCCCCTCGGGTTCTCACACTGACACAGGAGTCAGTGGCCCGAGTCGACTACAACGGTTAATCCCCCGTCTGGTACGGGAGGTAAGTCCAATCGAAACACCAGTGAATCTCCTGCAAGCGGGTTTACTGTCTTCCTTAAGGTGATCATTGATTGAGGATTGAACCAGAATGTTTTTTAATTCCTAGTAAAGGGAAAGGCCTGGCCAATACAAGATAAGGGTTCGGATTTCATCACCGCTCCCTTCTTGCCCGCCTTAGGAAAATGAAACCTAACGCGAACCCAAGCTTAAAACTTGATTAGAACGAGACCGATAGGGTAACGAGATTGTTAGGAAAGTTTTTCGAAAAATATTGGTTGCTCTTTAAGCACTCTTCGAAGTTCACGAAGGTTTCTGTAAGTTGAAACGTGCCGCATTGTAATGCCGGTGAGGCCTTGGGTATCAAAGCTTCATTGAGCTTCCCTCGCCTCCGTTTCACTTATATTAGCTCAGATTGATTCCAGAGGGGTGTGCTAAAATTGTAACAAATTCCTTTTCGAAAGATAGAAGCTGGTCTAGAAATAATCTAACTGGAGCCATCATGCTTTTTGTTTGCTAGAAATTTTAGGTTTGCTTTGGTCGAGTCAGCCTTGTTTGTGATTGTGTAGAATTCCCTTGCAATTAAGAATGTCGAACTGGTATGATAGAAACCAATACAATGAATATCGATCTGAATTTGAATATGGACATCATCAGTTTTATGACCATGGTGGGAATAGTAGTTGGGAACGCCAACCTTTTCAAGGTTATGGATCATACCATAGTGAGACCAATTACTATGCACACATGAATTGGTCATACGAGCAAGAAAATCAGGAACATTTTAGTACTAGTTACTCGTTGGTAGGAAAATAAACTAACCTACAACTTATGTTATACCTGCAAGTATACAGGGTCTATTGTAGAAAGTATGCAAGCAGGGTTGTGTCCACAGGGACAAGGTGGGTGTAGTGCTAAATCTAAGTTCTTTCCTAATTGAATTCTAAAGTTGCAATGTCAAAAGTTAAGCTAAAAAAGGATATGGGGATTACTAGGATGGTTGAATCCACCTCCTAACCTTAGCTAAGTCAGTTTAGTTTAAGTTTATTCTTGACCCTTGTATAGACATCAGTGAGCTTCTAGGCTCAACTGACTGTCCAACTGGACATAGGTGGAGGTTCAAGCCTGCCTAATGTTCCAGGGAATTCTCAAATGGCTAGCTAATCACCTAGTTTCTCTAACTCACCCCTAGCATTGATTGTCTTTCTACAACACAACCAATCATAGGTGAATTAGTTCACTAATTCACTAACTAACCTAACTCAGTTCATTTTGCAAGAATAGGTTTAGAACATCACTAACTAACTGTGATTTTGAGGCTTCATCTACATCCTAGTTGTGAAAATTAAAACATGATGAACAAAATGGAATAAAAATGCACTATGAATTGGAATTGAAATTGAAACAAAAGTAAAACCTAAAAACTACCAGTGGGTGCACCGGCTAATCCGGACATACCCAATTACACACCCAAAGACCCAATTTATACTTACAAGAATTTTCCCCCAAATTACCTAATTTACAGAAATTAGGGTTTTCAAAAAGTGTGAAATTAAACTCACCTACTCCTCTGATTCTGCTCAAGTCGAACAACCCATGCTTCTTCTGCTCCAATTGCTTATTTATCATTAACCTATTTCATCAACCTCACACGCCTAGGGTTTCAGTGAGAGGAGAGGCGTGAAATTGATGAAATTAGTTGCTGAAAAAGATGTAGGACGTGATAGTGATGATGGGTTTTGGTAGGGAAGTGATTATGATGAAGGTGGTGGTTGTTGCAATGGAGAGGGACTTGCAGAGAAGAGAGGTAGGAGATGAAGATGAGTTCGATTAGGCGTGGGGTATGTTTGGATGGGTAGAAATAGGGTTAGGTACTAGGGTGTTGAGCGGAGCAGATGAATTTGATGTTCAGCGAAGAGAAGACGTAGGATGAAAAGATGATGGATCGATCCGACGGCACGATGAAAATAGGTGTGGAGCGACCGTTGGATGTGTGATACATCAAAACTGACGACTTAGATTGGAGTTAGGTGCTATGATGTTAGACAGGAGCTTCAAGGTTTGATGCACGGTGATGAGGCGACCGTTGGATGATGTAACGAATCCAATCTGACGGCTAAAGAAGGAAGCGGGTTTGGGTTTAGAGTTTAGGCTTGGGACATGGGTTTGAGTTTGGGAAATGAGTTTGGGCTTGGGAAATGCTGAGCCCACTTCTTCTTTAAGAACAAATTCTTCCTTGTTAAGCCCACTTTTATCCTTGAGTCTTCCATACCACATTCTTCACTTCTTTTCCGCTAGAGTTTCTGTCGGCTTTCTCCCGTGTCTTTGCTCTTTTCGCTCTGCGACTCATCCGGTCTTTATTTAGAACCTAAAATACAAAATTAAATAATATTAAGTATTTATCCTTGAGGTGAGTAAAATACAAAATTCATTACAAAAACAGAATTAATGGTATGCAAAATGGGATAAGTGCCAATAAAATGATAAGAAATAATGCAATATTTGGCACCTATCAAATACCCCTAAACCTGAATTTTACTTGTCCTCAAGTAAAACAGAAACTAAGGAAATCCTACCTATACCACTGTCGCTGGTTTCTCGATTGCATTTAGCGAATGCAATAATCCTTTTGAACCACTAAGTGTCCCTGGTGGACGAGTTGAAGTCTCGTGAGGGTTTGCTTATAACATACCCACAAAGTTCTAGGCCAAAATATAAGCTCAGATTCCATGAAATGTGACATGTGCAAGACAGTTTAAGCTCACAGCAAAATGGATATGTCAATCTAGCTATCAAAGGCACAATCCTAGCACTGTTAACAATTAAAGACATGTGATAAGAGTGTAAAGTGTATCTACACATGTTTAAAGAAAGATATGAAGTTCGAGGCTATACATGTATTGGTAGATCGTGCATGTGCAATTTTCTTATCACTATGTGAATTGTGCTAGAATCAGGGGTGTCTCTATCTCTAGACTAAGAATCCTAATATTTCATGCACGCACAGGAGTCAACATTTCAAGGTAAATGAGCTCCATTTTTAAATTTTTTCATTTTATATATATTTTTTCATTTTTTATTTTTTATTTTTTTTCATTTTTTCAAAAAGGAAGAGTTCTATTTTCGATTATAGCATGTTATCAGGATATCTACTTTTCACCCTCAAACCTAAACTAAACATTGTCCTCAATGTTTCAAAAGATAAACATAATTATAACACATACCATGAGAACGATGCTAAGTGTAGAAAAAGGAAAGAGATTACCGGATATTGGCGAAAGCAAGTTTTGAACTCCAGTATTCATGCAAAACCCAACATTAACTCAACTGAAATCATATTGGATTAGCACATTATAAAAGAAACATAAGATTCCACTAAACATTACCTAACGGGTTATATACAAAAAATTCACTATATACATACAGTCTAAAGAGTTGAGGATCAACCCAAAAAACAAAGTGCTGAAACATAGACAGTTTCATACAACTATAATTGGACTGAAATGAGAGTGAGAGTGAAAAACAAAACGAGCTACCCCTAAACCTGGATTTTACACTAGATATACTTTTGGATACAAAATCTCGCAGTTTTGGAGGTTCATCATGCACAAGATCTAACTCGAAATGAACTTTGCTAGGGACAGGCAAACATGCATATTCCAACTGTGGCTTCTCAAAAGTATTGTATTTAGATGCAAAATAGTCCAAGAGGACTTGGGAGGAACACAGTTCCAGTCCTAGATTAAGTATTCTCAGAAAAGTTGGTTTGACAATATTGTTACAAAGCAAATCTAGGTTGGATGAAAGGCTATCAGAATGTGACTTAGGCAAGAAGGTGACATCTAAGTTTCTCACATGCATGAGGTAAAGAGTACCAATATTATCAGTCACACCACCATTTTCTAAGTCACACTCAAGTTGTGTAGCATGCTCATCATGACAAAACAATTGCACAAGTCCTAATTCAGAATCATGGTTATCCAAAATATCCAAATCAACATCAAAAGAAGCAATATATTGTGGCTTAGGTGTGGAATCAGACACATCAACTATATTTTCATGCATATGATCATTAGTGTCAACAGAAGATTCAACATTACCTAAGTCATGCTCTTCACATGATAATTGCACAATATCTAAATCAGTAGCCACATCACATGTATATGGAATACTAGAAGAAACATCATTCATGAAGGTCGAGGAAGAAAAGCCTAATGTATTTGAACCCAAAGGTTCCACAATATTTTCAGTATAGACATGTTCTTCTAACATAACATTATCATCATCATCATCATAATCATCATCATCATCAGAATGCCATTCCCTATTCAAAACTATAGTGTCTCTAATCCAATCATTTACCTCTAAATTAGGTTCATGTTCAATTTCACTAGCATGAGTAGGACTATAAACACTATTTTCAACATTTACCTCATTAGGATTAACAAATATCTCATCATGAAATTCCTCCCTTCCCTCCTTTTGTACATGAAGCAAAATCTGATCTAAATATGCACTAATCTTTTTCATGGAAGGAGTCTTCAGCAGTAGGTATCCTCATAGCATATGAGTTCTCAATACATGGCTGAGCATGAGATTCACTACCGAAGGGAAATTCAGATGTGTTGTTATATGGATGATACATGTGTGAATGGTCATTGGGATCTATAAAATATTGATCGCAACCTTCGAAAGGTTGATTATGGTCCCAATGACTACCATCATCATAATCTGTAGGCATTTCATATCTTGGATTTTCATGGTATTTTTTAGATTGCCTAAAATCATGCAAAATATGGCAATTTTCAACAGGATGGCCTAAGCTACCACATAAATCACAAGCATGGATTTTAGATTGCCTAAATGAATTAGATGCGACAGATTTCTCATGTATTCACATTTCTAAAGCAGTGACTCTAGCCTCTAACTGATCCAAAAGTGATGATTGTGTGAGATGGGTATTGGCAAAATGTTCATTTTCACTCAATGGTGGATGATACATGTGTGAATAGTCATTAGGGTTTGCATATTGAGGCTCATGACCTAGAAAAGGTCCATAAGAATAATCCTTATAACTATTGACATCATGGTCTGTGGGAGGCTCATAATGTGAAGTATGCCCCTAAGCAAGTTCTCTAATAGACTTAGTAGTATCCCCAGTTGCAGACCAAAATCCAGACATTTTTTGAGTGACAATTAGATTCAGGGCCGAGATGATGCTTTTAAATGGATGGCAATAAAATCAATGATGCCCATCAAACATGTTATACAAACAAAGCAAGCCCACAATTGAAGAAAAAGGGTAAGCCCAAAGTTTGGTTTTTAATGGGTTATAAAAGTTTGGTTTTTAATGGGAAGGGACAAAGCCCATAATTTGGTTTAAAAGGGTTTTGAAAAAATTGGATTTAATGGGTTACAAAAGTTTGGAATGGGTTTTGAAAGTTCGGTTTTAAAATGGGAGCAAAATTTTGGTTATTGGGAGCAAAAATTTGGTTTTAATTGGGAGCAAAGCCCACATTGGTGGAGGATCAATTTGGTTTTAGGCTTGTGAAAACAAAGCCCAGTTGGGTTTTTGGTTTTTTAAAATTTGGAACAAAATTTTGGTTTTAATGGGTTTCAAAATTTTGATTTTGAAAGTTTTGAGCAAGGCCACTGTTGGTGAAGGATTGTGCAGCCCACTTAGTTGATTTTAAACAGAAGCCCAAAGTTTTGAAAAACAGCCCAACAGTTTTTAGATGAAGCCCAGTAGGGTCAGTTTTTAAACAGAAGCCCAGTTGGGTTTTTGAAGTTTGTAAAGCCCACTGTTTGTGTTTGAATTTTTTTTTTTTTTTAGAAATTTAGTTTAGGCCCACTGTTGTTTGGGTCAGTTGTAAAAGTTCAGTTGGGTCTCTGAAGTTCTGTTTCAAAAGTTTGATTTTTTTGAAATTTTGGAGGCTAGGGAAACTACCAGTGGGTGCACCGGCTAATCCGGGCATACCCAATTACACACCCAAAGACCCAATTTATACTTACAAGAATTTTTCCCCAAATCACCCAATTTACAGAAATTAGGGTTTTCAAAAAGTGTGAAATTACCCACTCCTCTGATTCTGCTCAAGTCGAACAACCCATGTTTCCTCTGCTCCAATTGCTTCTTTCTCATTAACCTATTTCATCAACCTCACACGCCTAGGGTTTCAGTGAGAGGAGAGGCGTGAAATTGACGAAATTAGTTGTTTAAAAAGATGTAGGATGTGATAGTGATGATGGGTTTTGGTAGGGAAGTGATTATGATGAAGGTGGTGGTTGTTGGAGAAGAGACAGTGGAGGTGGTGGTGGTTGTTGCGATGGAGAGGGACTTGCAGAGAAGAGAGGTAGGAGATGAAGTTGGGTTCGATTAGGCGTGGGGTGTGTTTGGATGGGTAGGAATAGGGTTAGGTACTAGAGTGTTGGGCGGATCAGCTGAATTTGATGTTAAGCAAAGATAAGACGTAGGATGAAAAGATGATGGACCGATCCGACGGCAATACGGAAATAGGTGTGGAGTGACCGTTGGATATCTGATACATCAAAACTGACAACTGAGATCGGAGTTAGGTGCTATGATGTTAGGAGCTTCAAGGTTTTATGCACGGTGATGAGGCGACCGTTGGATGATGTAATGGATCCAATCTGACGGCTAAAGAAGGAAGCGGGTTTGGGTTTAGAGTTTAGGCTTGGGACATGGGTTTTGTAGCGCCCCCTAAGCTAGCAGCTGACTAAACCAAGAGATTTAGCTAAATACAGAGGCACTAAAATCTAAAACATCTATTTAATCAATAAGAAAGAAATTCTAAACAAAGATTAACCCGAAATCTAAACCCGCTCTGAATTAAATACAAGAACTCCTCCCAAATGATACATATACAATAGTGAGTTGATTTACAAAAAAATATATACAAATACAAATTAATCATGGCGGAAACTAATTAACGTAAATAAATCTTCGAAGCTTTCCTCGTCATATGCACATCCTGATCTGTCACTGCAACTGAAAGTGGGAATGGATGAGCACATCATCCCTAAAAGGGGTGCCCAGTAGGAATAACAACTAGCTTTCAAGTAATCATTGAAATGATTTGGAAAACAATCCATGTTTTCCCAAAACACTAAAAGACAACCACAATACGGAAATAAACAAACATGCCATATAGAACTGACTCCTTCTTCAAAACAATGAATTATTGGATGCCGATAATTCCTTACACATCCAATTGTAAACATTGCAATGAAATATATATATATTGAATGTCGATAATTCCTTACACATCCAACATTTTGCATTGATGTCGATAATTCCTTCCACATCAATGTTGGTGTCGATCAATTCCTTACATACCAAAATGAAGGAAACATATCTCATATGCCTTCGGAATTTAAAATAAAACATGCATGGAATACACAATCAGATGATGCATGAATTTGTTAAACAAAGACTTTTGTACAAGAAACAATAATAGTCACAAGAGAGTTAAAAGTATTTCCACCTCTGTTGATGACAAGCCTCGCCTACCTTGATATCTACAATCCACTGGATCATCCTTTGAATCGATCGTTGTTAATAACTAATTGTTAATCATACAAGCACTCTAAGAGTTTAGCCAAAAGGCCCACACAAGGTTCGTAATATAATTCATACAAGTTTATCTAATGATTCTAAGCCCATTAAGGTACCTCATTCTCTATCTTTAACATAACTAAGAGTTTACCAATTAAGTTGATTCTATAGTCCACTAAATATGTCTTATAAGTATCTACAATGTCTTATAAGTATCTACAAATTTGTAGAAAGAACCAAAGTCGAATTCGAACCACAAGAGGTCCAAAACATCTAACGGTCAGTAACGGTCAAAGGAGTCAACTAACAGTCAACGTCCGTTCAAGGGTCAAAGCCAAATCCTGGTCAAAGGTCAAAGACTAAATTGGTCAACCACTGAGTCAAATCGGGTCAAGATGTGTAACTCAGTGAGTCAACACCGATTCAGCTAAACTAACTCAGTCAGATGGACAGAGTCAGCCAAACAGAACGAGTCAGATACTGACTAGGCTGAATGGCATAAGGCCAGAACCAATGCTCAGGCCAAATAACACAAGTGCACAATCATTGTGCAGTACAACTCTAATTCTACAATTCAAATTCAAATTCAACTTCAAATACATAACTATATCAATTCAGTTCTAACAATTTACAAGTATAATGCATATCTCCACATCAACATTCATTCCATGATATCTCTCAAAATTGATATACAAATGTAAACTCAGCTTACCTGCAAATGCAGTAACTGCTATATCCAAATTCAACTTAGCAACATTACAAATTGTTGCTACTTCACACATACAACTGCAGTCCATAGCACTACCCATTCAATTTTACACCAATGTTCTGTAACTCACTAAATCATCTCTAGTTCTTCAGTGCATCAACACATTCAATCCTGCAGCTCAATTCTCAACAGAACCCTATTTTTGTATCAAACACCCATGCCTTGTAACTCAAGTACATCCCTAAACTACAACTACAGCCACCTGGAGGTCTAATTCACCACTCAAACTCAACTCAGCTTGCAACCCAAACTCTATGTACTTTGACAGCTAAAGAACAAACAACATAAACCCTTTTCTTACAACACCATCAACATCACCATCCCATTCCACCTCAGATTAGTCTTGCTGGAGAAATTGAAATCAAACTCTTCTTCATCATCAATTTCATATCTTTCATCTAGTATCCAAACCCACAGACCCTAACTGAAATTGCTTCTTCCTTATTTCATACTTCAATTCCAGGAATATCAACTCTACAAACCCTAATCTCAATCTTTCTGCTACAACTTCTTTATCAACACCAACACCTACATCTGCTCTTGATTCAATTCTCAAAATCCTGTACAACTTCATCCGACCTTCAAACCCTAATTCTTAATTTGGGGAAGAACACGAAACCCTAATTCTATGATTCAATCATCAATCAACACCAGAACTTCAACCAAACATCAATTAAGAACAAACCCATCTTCAATCCATTCTCTAACTCCTAAATTTACTCTTAACCGAATTCCAAATCAATTTCTCAGAAAACCTAACTTCTATTTCTTCGATTCATCACTGCATCCACTTCATAACTCCAAACAAATGAATACCCAAGATTCCTCATCTATCCATAGCTCTAAATAACATCTTCTAACTCTTCAGAACAACAATCAAATCTATAAACCCTAATTTGATCTTCTCAAATTCAACTCCGACTGTTGTATTTTAAACCTAACAACCATACAATCTTATCCATCATCTATACATCTTTATCAGTTGATTCTCATCGATTAATTCTCACTCTATACTCACAAAACTCTCAAAGAATCGCCAGAGGCGAAGAACAGAAGAAGAGAAAGGAATGAAGAAGGAGAAAGAAAATGAAAGAAGAATAAGAAGAATAAGAGAAGTGTATTCTCTTCGACACGTCGTGGTGATGACACGACCAATGTCCCGTGATAAAGGAACTCCCTCAAACGTTAAGGGGAGGTCAAATCGGAAAAGACTCTTTTACCCTTCATACTCATCCGGTGATATCTTCTTCGTCTAATATCCGAATGACCAGTTCGAGTAGTCCATTTCGCATAACTTTTCGAGATCTATCTAATGGAACTAGTTTCGTATCTAGATCGTTGTTATATTTATTTCTAATAATTAATATTATATTGACTAATCGAGTCATTAGCGGCTAAATTGTCTCTTGACCAGTCTAATCTCGTTGACTAGCTCGAGCGTCTTTACAGGTTTGAGTTTGGGAAATGAGTTTGGGCTTGGGAAATGCTGAGCCCACTTCTTCTTTAAGAACAAATTATTCCTTGTTAAGCCCACTTTTATCCTTGAGTCTTCCGTACCACATTCTTCACTTCTTTTTCGCTAGAGTTTCTGTCGGCTTTCTCCCGTGTCTTTGTTCTTTTCGCTCCGCGACTCATCCTTTCTTTATTTAGAACCTAAAAATATAAAATTAAATAATATTAAGTATTTATCCTTGAGGAGAGTAAAATACAGAATTCATTACAAAAAGAGAATTAATGGTATGCAATATGGGATAAGTGCCAATGAAATGATAAGAAATAATGCAATATTTGGCACCTATCACTCGTCTTTCAAAAATACATTCAAAACTAGTCCTTATTATGATACTTCTGAACCTGTTCCATCTAATTCTCTAGAAGAGGCTCTCAAGAGTTTTAATGAATCAGTGGAAAAAACTTATAATATTATGCGTCCAAACAGAGATGATAACGACCTTCATTACGATCCAGTTGGGCTAGAATCAGAGTTTGAAGAAATCAGAAATTTTCCAGTTTTGGTGGGAAAGTTGTTTTCACTCTGACAAAATTTCAGTTCGATTGGGCTAGGCCTGTTAAGGCTTAACAGATCATATGCAAACGATTTAATCAATCGGAATGGGCTGGATAACTCGATCGAAGGCTAAACATGGACCTAGATATTTTTGGAATTTTTTTATATATGGGAAGATATATTTGAAAGTTACGTATGAACTTGGGAGAAGATAAACACGGGTATATGTGAAGATATTTTCTCATGAAGTTAGGAAGTACTGGACAATCCAGAGCCGCGTGAAGAAGAAGAAAAAGGAAATAAAAATATCTCCGAGGCTGGCAGAGTTAAGGAGAATTATTACGAGTTATTACAAGAGATTTTCATCGCCTGTTGTGTATAAATAGCGTCTTGGGGTGGCAGAGAAGAGGGTGGAGCTTTTGGGAGAGCTAGCAGAGCCAAGGGAATGAAGGGAAGTCGAGTTGCAGAGATTCACCATTTCTGCTGGTGAAGAAGACGATGAAGAACATAAGACGCACAATGGAAAGTCATTGAAAACTGCCGTAGTTTCTCGAAAGTTTGCAACACCTTTCCAGCGACTTCACAACAGTGTTTTCCACGCTTTCTGTTTATCGTTCTGTAACAGTGATTTGTAACGCTTATAAGCATTGCAGTTTCCCGATTTTTACCATTTTCTCTTCATTGTAAACACCATTTGAGCTTAATAAAATATTTTGAGAGGTATTTCACCATGATGAGCTAAACCATGGCACTGGGGCGACGGAGGAAGCCTTATTTCACACTTGGGTATTATATTTAATTCTTTTCATGACTTTTGCATTAATTTTAATTGAAATTATGATTTAAATTAATTAGTTGTGATTTGATTTGATGGATCATGCTTAGCTTAGATGATTTGATGTCCCATGCTTAACATTCACACCTAATATTTTGAGAATCAATCTTGGCAATAAACTAGAGTCAATATATTTAATATATTTTTCAAGCTATAATTGATAAAAGAAATATTATTTGAACCTTAAAAAATGAATTCGGCGAATCCTTAGTCCCAGTAATTCTCGCCCAATTTGTCAATATTTATGTATATAATTTATTTATTAAAAATCTAAAAAAAATTATTATTCCCTTCAAAAGTTCGAAAAGAACCATTGTTTACCACTATTTACTACAAACTTGGAAATTACAACAAAACCCGTCTCATAGGGGCAGGAACCTGTTCATGAACTTGATATTGACACTCTCTGTCTGAAGGGAGATTTTGGCCATGTAACCAGGAAGTATGTTCCAAAATATGTTAGTGCGGTGAGTGCTAAGGTTGAACTGAAAACTTACGATGATCTTGTTGGTGAATGTGTATTATCTGGATGGTGCGCCATCCAGTTGATTGCTGCAGCGCGTTGTTTTAGGTAAAAATACTTTCTTCATTGATTAGCTAGGAATGTTCTCTAGTATGTTTTAACTTTTATTATAGGTAAAATTTCAACCAAACAAACTAATAAATTCAGTGGAAACTACTTTTTTTATGGATGTTTCTAGTTAAGGAATTAAATTCTTATTGATTTTGTGAAATGGATAAATTACGAAGTAGTAAAGATCTACATAGTCTACTGTGATGCCCACAGATTAGCATTTTATAGATCCTAATGACCATGCACACATGTAATGCACCATGGTGGGAAGTTGAACAATTTTGTACTTCCCCGACCTCTTTTAGGCAATATGTGGAGGAAAATTTCATACTCATCGAACAAAATAATGCTAGGTCTGAGTTGAATTTATTGCATGACAAACCATATAGCAATGCTTCTGAATTTCCTTTCTGTAGTGACCCTCATGCTCAACCATGTATTCAATATCCATATGAAATGAGGATACCCATTGTTGAAGACTCTCATTCCTAAAAATAATACACATATCCATATTAAATGAGGATACCCATTGTTGAATACTCTCATTCCTAAATATAATACACTCCTAAAAAGGAATATGATTTGTTTACAAAATGAAGGAAGGGAGGAATTTCAGGGTGAAATGATTGTTAGTCCTAAAATAAATTTTGAAAATAGTGTTTATGTTCCTGCTCAGGATACTAATATTGAACATGAACCTAGTCTAGAGGTAAATGAGTGGACTAGAGACACTATGATTGTGAATAGGGAATTGCATTCCCGTTATGATGATGATGATGTTATATTAGAAGAACATGTTTATTCTAAAAATATTGTGGAAACTTTGGGTTCAGAGACCTTCTCTGCCTCGACCTTCATGAATGATGTTTCTTCTAGTATTCTACATGCATATACATGTGATGTTGATGCTGATTTGGGTATTGTGCAATTGTTTTGTGAAAGAGAGCATGACAGACAACTTGTGTCTGACTTAGGTAAGGTTGAATTTTCTGTTGACACTAATGTTCTTATGCAAGAAAATATATTTGATGTGTCTGATTTCTTGCCTAGGTCGCAATGTGCTGACTCCCAATCCCAAATATCAAACATTCAAAAAATCGGAAATGGTCATCTCCCAATCCCAAATATCAAACATTCAAAAACTCGGAAATGGTCAAAGAAGTTATGGAAAATGCATAGTGGAACATCTGTCGCTGAAAACTGTGGGAGAAGAAACAAGAGAAAGTTCTCCCTAGGAATTAAACCAAAACCATTACTACTTACCAAAACACCGTATATCGTTTATCCCCTAATAGCAGTAAAATCCTTCCCTTCAAGATAAAGGATGAAACAAGAGAAAGTTCAAATGGCTGCTAATGGAAATCACTCGGATGAAGGTCAAAGGAACGCTGCAAATGAGGTCAGTAATTCTAATCTTGATCTCCAAAAAAAAAAACTCTAGTTTACTTAATTTACAATTACCCCCTTTCTCTCTTGATTTCGCTACTTGCACATTTGATTTGCTTGGAAGTAGTTTCTTGCAAGTTATGCAATTTTCCAATTAAAATTTTCACTTATTAGATTTGGTTTTTTCACGAACTAGGTTTTCACTGAATTCTAAATTTTCAATCCCTAACCCTTAATCTGAAGATAACACTACTGGGAATTTCCTGAAAGATCTTATTAGATCAAATGGTCTTTCCTGACTTGATTTTCTTTTGGGAAACTAAAAACAAAGTATAATAAAATGAGATTCTACATTGCTACATATGGGTATTCTAGTGCTGTGTATGTAGAGCTAATAGGTTTATCTGGTGGGTTATGTTTGTTGTGGAAGGTTATGGAATTATCAATTGAATATGATAAATTGTTTGATTAAGCTTGATGCAAGAGTTAGCCCTTACTTGCTGACTTGTTCATAAGGCACTTTAAATCCTATTGATAGAGCTACCCAATGCTCCCATTTAACGGACATTATCCAGAATTATGAAGACAATTGGATTTCTGTAGGAGACTTAAATTTTATCTTGTCTGATGATGAAAATTCCCTTCTTAATAATTCTGGTCTTTATAGCATGCATTATATTGGGAATCCTTTCACTGTGTCGAATAAAAGGTCAGTTAATGAGCTCATCTTTGTTAGGCTTGACAAGGCTGTGGCTACTCTGAATTTATTTCCTCACTTCCCTAATGTTAAACTTTTATCATTTCTTTCACTTAAGGAGCGACCATTGTCCGATTATGTTGGTGACATCTAGAGACAACAACTCAACAAAGAAACCATTTAGGCTAAATAGAACCTGGTTTAGAGACCCATCTTGTTCCGATGTTATTAAGATTAGTTGGTCGGACAAGAGAAATGGATCCTCAGCTTTCAAACTCATTAGGATTTGCAGGATGCAACAATCACTTTGTTGACATTAGTACTCAAATATCTAGAATCAAGGCTCAGATTAGTAATGTTTCTATCTCAGGAACCCATAATAGCAGTGATATACTCCCTCCGTTCCATTTTAGATGAGTGTTTATGGTTATTTTTTTGTTCCATAATACTAGTTTTCATATTTTTCCCACAAAACTACCAACAATACCCTAACATTTTATCTTGGAACTATAAAATTTATTTTTAAATACACTAATAGCAATTAATGCTTGGAGACTTTTCTCATGAGTATGAATAGAATTTTTTTATATCTCTTTCCATTTCTTAATCTGCATGAAAACTCCTAAAACATCATCTAAAGTGGAACTGATGGAGTATTAAAAGATCTGTCTGATTCTCTCAATCATTGTCTAGACATAGAAGAAGACTTTTGGAAACAATAAGTAAAAGATGAAACCACGCAACTTGATGACACAAACACGACATACTTTCATAATAAATCCAGTTTTAGGAAGAGAAGAACTAAAATAGATTCTTCACACTATAAATTTGGAATTTGGCTTAGCTATATGACTGATATTGCTAATGAATCGCTTGATCACTTTTCTAGTATGAGTAAATCAACTAATCATATTTCTACTGATTCCCATTTGAATTGTGTTCAATCTTGCATTTCTATGATGAAAATGTTATGCTTGTGGAAATTCCTACTGTTGAAGAGGTTAAGCAAACTGTTTTTGCCATGCAACCATGGACAACACCATGATCAGATGGTTTCCCTCCTGGTTTCTGTCAGGAAATGTGGCCAACTGTGGGTCCTGATGTTATCAAGATGGTTCAGAACATTTTCCACTCTAGATTCCTGCTTAAATAAGTTAATCCTAACTTACATCGCTAATCCCTAAGTCTTGCCCTAAAAATGTTGTAGATTTTATACCAATTAGCCTATGTAATGTAGCCTATAAGATCATTTCTTAGTTGTTAGCTAGTAGACCAAAATTAGTTCAAAATAAACTCATTGCCCTTTCGCTGACTGCTTTTGTGACTGACAGACTTATAACGCACAACATTTACTACACCATATCCAGATTTTTGCAACTTTTCCTGTTTCAGGTTCACAATGGATATATTCGTTGCAGACAATTATCTGTTGCTCATAACTAAACATGCATTGCACTAAATCCTAACTAAACTTGCCTTTAGTTGAGGGCTTAAATGTCTATTGCAACCTTATTATCCTCTATTTCTCTTCTGTTTTCAATTTCCTTATTTTCTCCTCTCATTTTTTTCTTCTTTCTAACCCTAAATCGAGATCTTCGAATTAAACCCAAGTTTTCAGAAATCCATACCCATTTTTCCTAAACCCTAATCTCATAACAAAACTCATCTTTTGGAAATCAAACCCAATCTTTCAATTACTTAAACCCTAGAAATAGTTTTCTTCTATAAGGTTACATGATTCTGTAATATGTGCTTGGATCCAACCTGAATTTTCTTTCTATGGTGGTGAACTAATAGATCTTGTAGGGTATAACCTGCGTTACATGGAAACCGCCACGGTTGTCTGACACAGACAGGTATACGTGTGTCCAATACGGAAATTCTTAAAATTCATGATACGAGGACACGACAGTACATATAAATAAAAATATTACTAATTTCATAAGATATACAAAAACACAAATGATTACACAATTTTAATGTGAATTGTCCATTCATAAGTTAGTACTCTCGTGAACAAAAGTGAATACTCAACAAAAGTCTAGGATTGCAGACAACTAACATAGTTAAATTTTTGATTACGAAAAGTTGGCCATAATAAGCCAGTACTGACGTCTTACTTCGATATCGATAGGAATAATAGTGATGATTGCCTAGACCTCAACAGTTGCATTATCTTCATAAAAAATGAAAGGCTCTAAATCGGGCTCTTCCAAAGACAATACAACATCTTCCAAGGAGTGTCCAAGGAGTGACGAGTTGCAACTTTAACCTTCTATTTACACCCACAGAAAAGTTTTACTTACATAAATATTAATTTTTTTAATTGCTTTGTATCCAAAGAGTGCCAGTGTCAGTATCCATGTCCATACGAGACACGAGCATGCATGTGAAGTATCCGTGTAACGCAGGGTATAACCCTGATCTTCTTACTTGTTTTCATTGTTATTGCTTTATTTTGACCTAATTCTTTGAATAAAATCTTTCAGTAGGTAATATTCTGTAATGATTTTTTTTGTTTTGTTTACTGTATTTGATGGAGTTTTAAAGTATGGGTTTTCTTTGGATTACGGTAGGTCATGTGATGTTCTAAAGATACTGTTTGTAAGGCGAATTTTAAGCCCGACAGATTTGGTTTCATGGGTGAATATGGGAGAATAAATAAGATAATTGCTTAGTAGAACTTGTTTGTTTGCAGCTGACTCGGCGTCTGAATCTGAGTCAACTCCTGACTCGGGCTGAGTCAGCAGTTAGACCGTTTGTTTTCCATTTTGAGTCAGATCTGACGCGACCTCTGACTCAGATATAACCCCTGACTCGGACTCATTTGAGTCAGGTAATAAAATACCCCTGACTCATGGGACCAAACAACTGATTCACATATTTCCGAGTCAGATGAGTCAGATCTGACTCAAAACAAACATATCGATTCAAATCCAGATGATTCAGGTGATTCCACTCAGATCCAGATGATTCCACTCAGATCCAGATGATTCAGATCCAGACGACTCAGATGAGTCCGAAGTAAATAAACATGGTGTAAGTTTTTGTGGATGTATTGTAGATGGAGGTGATCGTGGCAGAGGTTCAACTTGACCAGCTGCTGCTTCTACTATCACCGCTGCATCAAGAGGAGGTCATGACAGGTGGGTTTAGGGGAGGTCGTGGCAGAGCTGCACCAAGTACTAGTTCAGGTAAACTATTAGTGATGGTGGGGGAGCTTCACCTAAGGTAATCCAGTTTCACTTGGAGTAGCTTTAAAGTCATTTTCTTATGTTTGCATGTAACTAATGTCGGTGCAATGTTGTAAGACTTATAAAGATCAGGGTTGAATGTAATGGGGGTTTTATAATACAGGAATTTTATATATACAAACATACAGATATTATTTATTTTTTTCATTTATCTTTATACGATTTGGTGAGATGAGGGGTATGGATAAGGGTATTTGTGAAAAACCCATGGATAGTTGGGTTGTTCATAACATTTCCCCTTTAAAGATGATTGAAAGAAGTTGCTGGCTCAACAATCTGTGCATGTAAACAGAATAAAAACCAAAAATGTTGCTGCGTTGGTCACTTTCTTCAGGGTTATCCAATCACCAATATTTTCATACATGTGATAAAAGAAAAAACAGCGACGTCGAGTGTATTCGGTACCTAACACCAAACAAAGGATTTAACCTCAAATAAACTTTAACTATCGAGTATATCGATGCCAGTCCGTCGCCGCTTGCTATGTACATCCTCCAGTTCCCCCTGGTCAGGCTTTTCCGGTACATCCAGCTCCATACTCTGGCCAGAATTTTCCTGTGCACCCAGCTCCATACTCTGGCCAGAATTTTCCTGTGCATGTGTGCATCTGCGCATCGGTTGTATTTTCCCCTGGTCAGGCTTTTCCGGTACATCCAGCTCCATACTCTGGCCAGAATTTTCCTGTGCATATGTGCATCTGCGTATTGCTTGTATTTTCCCCAGGTCAGGCTTTCTCGGTACATCCAGCTCCATCCTCTGGCCAGAATTTTCCTGTGCACCCAGCTCCATACTCTGGTGACAATTTTCCTGTCATACATTCAAGATTAAAAGTTCAGATGAGTATATTCGGTACTTAACTCCTATCGAAGGTTTTAGCCTCTAATGAACAATTATAACCTCAAGGCGAGCGATGTATTCCTCGATCACCGTCTTCGTACTTTCTGATCCACCCGCGTTGCCAGTGTTGTCACGATATGCCTGTCATGAATGAAAGATAAACAAAGTTCCCATCAGGAAGTTTCCTACTACACTCCTAACCGTTATCACTGCTAATCAATTCCAAACAGGTTAATGCCATATAAATTAGCAATCACATGATGCAAATACTTGACACAAATGAGCGGGACTCTTTTGAGCACATACTGAGAGAACATCCAGCACATGTTTCTTCTCTATCTGGTGACGAGACAATTCACTTTCAATCTTAGCCTTCATCCTACAAATCCAGTATAATAACCTTGTGTTAAATATCACATGCAGTGGCTTTATACAGATAAAGATCAAAACAAGAGAAGTAGATGGGAACACTCACTCGGGCAACCAAAGATAACCAAGAATAACAGCAATCGACTGCAGATCCATAATAGGAAAACATTAGATTCGAAAGAAAAGAGATATAAGATGTAAAAGATAAAAAGATCATTCACTAAAAAGCAAAGGCGGATAGTTTTTCATTTCTGTCTCTCATCAACAATATTTTGCCAAAATACTTCAAAGCTCCAACTCTTCTTAGATCTTTTTATTTTCTACTCGTCAAAAAGCATAAGACGTAAAAGGATTACTTTATCAAATTTGTTTGCAATATTCATAACTATGACAACATCAATGCTGACCTGAAGCGTGGAGAATCCATTTTGCAATTTTTCCTTGTAGAGCTCAGACGAGATCAGCTGTAATATTATATGCAGAAGAGATAAACAAGCGTATAAGATATTTGACATCAAAACAGATAAAACTTCAAGCTGATATCATGAGAAAAAAGCGACATGAAAATGTGAGCAACCTGTTTGCTTTTGGGATGATTCGCCACTGCGCCAACATTTTTGGAATATCTGCAAGATATTAAGTCAATCAGAAGCCCGCTAAGGAATGTCCGACATCTCTGGAACCGGTGTTTTTAATAACTTAAGAAGAATAAATTCAAAATACAGCTTCTAGCTTTGATAAAGGAAAAGTGCGACTTAGACAACCAAACAGGTAGGGTGCATTACCGTGTGAAGAGCTCCATAAGCCAAGTGATTCTTTCACAATCATTCTCCTCAAACTTTTTTAACAATGTATATTTTTTCGTCTTGCTAATGCCACCTGAACAAAATAAGATAGCCATCAGTGAATTTCAAATCTTATACCGAAGCAGCTCTCAGTGAGGATGAAAGCAGGAAGGTATACAAATCAATGGTTCTTCATATAGACAAAAAATACGTAAAAAATATAAGACCAGATGATAGCTCATCACTAGAAAATAACTAACTGCCGAATCAACAAGCTTAATTGAACTTTTTATAAATACCCCGCCAAGAATATCACACGACTTCCAGAAAAAATGAGCAGACACTCCCCATCACAGAAAAATCATACAGATTGCGGACTGAATTGAGTAGATAAAATGCAGTTGCATACTCAATCAGGCCATGTACACAGAGAATCATCTTGTTTTTCTTCTTAAGGACTCCAATTTCTTTCTGTTTAGATGTGAAGAGCTTTGGTCAAAGATATATTCTCCAGAAGTTACACCTTGACAAGGGAGTAGATCCAACTTATTCGCAAAATTTGAAGCAACTCTTAATAGTTAAAAAAATAAAATAAAAAGTTTGACGAGCCTATCAAGTCGTGAGAGGGGAGTTGACTAAAGAGAATAGTGTGATGGGCCATTAGGTCGTGGAGGTGTTCGCTAAAGAGAAGAGAGTGCGCGCTCATTGTTCCCAAAAACTTTCTCAATCTGTTATATACCTGCTTTTCATATTCATATTACTAAGGCCTGACAGATTGTTTAGAAACTTAGAGAAAGGGACATCTAGATTTATGGTAGGGATGTAGGATCCAAAGGGATGCTTCTCATAATCCAGGCCTAAACACCCAAACGTAACAATTTTTTTCTGAGCCGTCAATGTGTCTGACCCCTGATTTATCCTTTTTGTCTAATGGACTGGTAAATCATACATTTAAATGGGCAACAACAGGTATCCAAAGGAGACCATGGACTAAAACAAGAATCTTTAAGATATGCAACTATATCTCGGAAATCTAGGCACTCAAAGACTAACCAACAGAAAAAAAAACATCAATAAGTCAGTTAAGCTACAAAATGTGCTTGGCTTACCAGTTAACAATTCGATTAGCGATATAAGACGTTCTTCAATTTCTTCTTTAACATGCATAGTACTCCATGAATCTGAGAAAGTAACCAAAGTAAATATACTAGATATATTTCGGCAAAACAATCTTATACAAGATCATGTGTTTCCAGTTAGTACTAATAAAACTTCCAGCAACATAAGCCACAAAAACATATGCATACCGAAATCCTCGAATGCTAGTTTAAACCCCTTGGTAACAAACTACATTTGTGTTGGATGATAATTCCACAAATCATTGTCTCTAACTAAAGGAAGGTGATGGATAATAATTCCACTTGCCATATACTTTTGGCTCAGTGTTACTAACCTTGCAATGTCCATGTTTGAGCATGCAATTACAATGTTCAGAACCTTCTAATTATAATAACATAATAGGCAGAATTATTCACAACCTAATTATATACTTAGAAGAATTTTCAGACATGATGTCGGATTATTGTAATAAAATTTAAGAGACTTACCATATCCATGGAAGCAGGGAATATTGCAATGTCCAATCCCAAATCCTCATTCTCAAACTGTCAGAAGCACAATCTTTCACTATATCAAGTACCGCAATCGCAGACCCATAAATATAATCACCCAATTCTTGCCCATCCTGTAAAACTTTTATCATTGCCTCGACTCCTCCAGAGTTGACAAAATGTATTTTATTATCCAAATGCTCTAATAGAAAAAAATAAAATCAAAAAAAAGTACAAGGGAGGTCTTCTTCTTCTTCTTCTCTTTCCTGTTCTTCTGTTTTTTCTTCTCCAGGACTTGTAAGAGCTGAAAGAGCTCTATAACAACAGGTAGAGTGCCCGTTCCCAATACAAGTCTATTTTTGTAACTACAAAACAAAAGAGTATGTAAAAACCCCACAGCACACACTTTTACATCCCATTTGGTACCTGTAGTTGCTTCAAACACCCAATTCATCAGTTTGCTGTTACTGCCCGCGGTTGTTACTACAGCTGATCCTCCGTGAAAACACATTTGCGCAATAGTTTGTACTGCTCGTAAATCATCATCTTCAGAAAACTTACCAAGAGTAGAAACAAACACTTGTAAGGCTTCCATTTCAAATAGAGATTTAACCAATTTGGCAACTTGTTCCTTCTGACTAGGAACTTCATAAGCCACATGAGTTAGCTCTTCGAATGTCCAAAGAATACTACTAGCTAAACGCTTCCCGCATTTATCATCTTTCAATAAATTAATCATCAATGGAACAGCCTCCTTAAGATCTATAACCTGAGGAAATAAATGACGAACAGTACTATAAAATATTTTGAGAGTTCTGAAATATCTGATTACTTTTATAAGTTTCTTTTCACAATCATTCTTCTCCTCACTACGAGCTGCTGCTGCTGCTTTGGTGTAATCTTTAAATAGTTGTATGAAGGATGCCTCAAGTTCATCTGGTGTTTTAGCTTCAGCAGGAACTCTGAAGGGCTTCTTCTCTCTAGGTCGAGCAACTGAATGGGTGATTTCAATCCCAGGCATAGGGAAAGATGCTGGATCGCGACGGCCGAACGTTGTTTCAGCCATCTATACTGCACAATCTGCGAGGCTCAACTGTTTCTAGGGTTTTTTAGGAATCGATAATACGATTATATAGGCATGGCGAGTGGTTGAGATATTTCGTTTGCCTCGTGAATCCAACGATCCATAAGTTATTCCCTTCATTAACAAAAGCAAAAATAAAAATTAAGTTATTACAGTTTCAAAATTCTAAATACACGTATAGGAGTCTAAATATGTGCACCTCTTTAAAACCACAATGCGCATTCTGGCCCTATTGATCGGTTGGATTAAATATAGTGGTTTCCCGTTTTTTCATCACTTTTTCTATTTTTAATTAGTATTTTAAATTATATCTAAAATAATAAAAATTGTCATCATATTTTTCTCTTATGGGATTTCTTTTTTCTTTTCGTAAGTTAAATGCATTCAAAGACAGACTAACTTAGGACAATTTCTATAGTAATGTTCAAACTCAAAATTTTGTTGATCCAGGTGAATGGTCAAAGGGGATTCTCCACTATAGGAAAGAAGTGGGTGGTTGACCTTCAAGCGGTAGGACGAAGTGCTGCCGCTAGCGCTCGTGGTATAAACGTTGGCTCTTGAAGAACCAACGCTGGCGCTCCAGGTGAAAACGCTAGTGTGCTTAGCAGAGCCGCTAGCGTGTAAATCATGCCCGCCAACGGCTAGTTTCTACCTCCATAAATACGACTCGAGTTTGATTCCACAAATTCACAACAATCCTTCATCCGATCAATCTTTTCTTAATTTCAATTGCTTTCAATTTTCAACCATTAATTCTGATTTTGTTTCTTCTGAGGAAGATATGGAGATGGATGACATATTGTATGAAGAAGAGGAAGAAATGTGTATGGAGTTTTTGCGTCAAATGGATGAAGATGCAATTATAGATAGAAGAAGGTAAATTTTTATGTTGCAATTACAAACCGGGATCATACCAAAGCCTTTAGAGCGATATGAAATTGCGACTAGAAGATGGACGTGGCGCGATCGACATTTTTACCACGAAAAGATGATACATGATTATTTTAATCATGATTGTGTCTATTCCATAAACCCAACTAGAGCGGTGTTCTCACTCCCTGCTCATCACAACGAGACACGGAATGTGTCAAGGATTACTCTTACCTTCGGGTAAGTTGTGTCTCGGCTTGCAGGCAGCCGGTGTAAAAACTTCGCCGCATCTCTGGAGATAAGATCGTTACGCGGTGCATTTTTGCTCGACCTGGTACTTGCTACTGGAAAAGAGCTTTGGATTTGGATTTGTGTCTATTCCGATGAGGATTTTCAGCGACGATTCCGCATGGGACGCAACTTGACGCAAAGGATTATTGTCGAGCTTTGTCAGGTACAACCTTTATGTATGAGGCTTTAGTCCCGAAAAAAGTTCATCGCGGCCCTCCGTCTACTATGTTACAGGGTACCGCTCCGCGGATTCCACGGATGATTACATCCGTATTGGGAAAACAACTGCGTTTAGGTATCTCAAATTGTTTTGTGAAGCAATAGTCGATCATTTTGGTCCAAACAAACATCTTCCATCAGGTTAATCATTAATGTTGGATGGTGGCTTTGCCTTGAAACTGTATTTAACAAGGTTACTTTAGTCCGAATTGTGTAAAAATTTTGAATCGTAGCAAACCAATGAGTCAACCACGATTTTTGCACTCCTCAGGTCGTATTTTTCTCTCCTTTTAACAAAAATCTTTAGGTTTTTGCTTTAACTTTTTCTTCCCCCATTTCTACTAAAAGCCAGTCTCAAATTCTAAACTCTCTTCTTCCTTGTTCATTTTCTTATTGTGGTGAAGCTCATCAAATGTTTTAATCAGTTTGGTGTAAATTAGGTGCAACTCTGAAGACGGCGGTCATCAATGGAGAATCTTCTCTTCTTCTTCATCATTAGCACCAACAGCTAAGTATTTTCTCTTCAGAATACAAAATCGAAATGTTTGTGTTTTAATTTCAAAATCTAGGGTTACTTCCTTCTCCACTACTAGTAGTACTTGTGAATCTTCTCCATCATCATTTGTGGTTTCTTATCTGATTAATTCATGTGGATTATCACAAAATGAAGCTTTTACAGCTTCTAAAAAAATCAAGTTCAAAACCAGTTCCAATCTCGATTCAGTCTGAATTTTACTCAAATCATACGGATTTACTAAATCCCACATTACTAAATTAATCCCTAGATACCCAGCCATCCTCTCATTTAAACCAGATACAAAACCCTTAAACCAAAATTAGATTTTCTCAAATCCAAAGGGTTTTAGGGACTTAAACCCTTGCCAACTTCATTTTAAAAGACTCATCGATCCTCAGGCAGAGATTTAATAAAGAAATGGTTTAATCATTTACAAACCACATTTCTCAGAGGTATAAATGGATTGACAACAATAAGCGAAGCCAATTGGAAAAATAAGATGGATGTTTACAGGAGATGGGGTTGGTCTGAGGATCACATTCAAACAACATTTAGGAAGACTCCTAGTTGTATAGTGGCGTCCGAGAAGAAGATTATGGCGGTGATGAATTTTCTTGTGAATGAAACGGTTTACGAGTCTTTGTGTATTGCTGAAGAAGAGGATTTTAGTCATTAGTTGTTAAATTTAGCTTGAAGAAGAGGATTATCCCAAGGTGTTCTGTTATCAAGATTTTAGTCTCCAGAGGTCTGATCAAGGAAAAAGTTCTTATAAGCACAATGTCGACAATAGTAGACAAGCTTTTTATGGGGAAATTTGTGACAAGGTATGAAAAACAAGTTCCTGAACTATTGAAGATATTCCAAGGTTAGATGGATTACCAACAGTTACTTTAGAACTGAAGGATTTTATGAGATGAATACGCAGCACTGGTATGTTGGTCATCTCAACTCAAATATTTACAGCGTTAGTACCTTTTGGTTTATGCATGTTTTTTGTGCGACCACTTTTGTATGAACAACTAGTAGAAGAATATATATAATGATGTAGTTCTTTGAATCTTTGTTAGCACATATGTTTATTTACGACTACTGCATCGTATGAAGCATATACGGGTTATGTGTACTGGTTCAACATGGTAGGATGAAAAATGGGGTAAATGAAAGCTTTACGAATAGATTTGTTTTTTGCTATGTTTTGATATTTATTTCATTGGTAGTCTCCAGTCCAGTAACCACTGAATGGCCTATCCTTTTTGCTCAATAAGCTATTGTACTACGACTAGATATTGGAAATCAGTTAGACACCTCATGCAACATCAACATAAGTGTCATTGCCGCTAGGATAATTGGGCGTCTTGATGGACATGCTGCTAATGTTGTCAAAGCACAAGTCTTTATCATATTGTCTCTTTTAAAGTTCTAGTTTGTTTGAGTATCTTGAGTTAATATTATTGAAACTTACTTTCAGAAGGATGCTCAAACCAATGTATGTCTCGAATATAAGAACCTACAATTAACAATTTATTATTTCTTAGTAAATCTTTGGAGTACTCAGAGATCACAAAAAACCTTATTGTAGATTGATTGTGATATTTTGTTAACAAAATTGTAGTTTTGCCGAATCTTGAAGGCGCAGGATGGAGGTTTCGGTGCACTTAAAGAAACAAATCTCGGATTCTGTTGCATTTTGAGAGTGTGGGTATTCCCTCGCTTAGGAAGAGAAATTACGGGTTCTGTGTACTGTTTCCACATGATAGGATATAATACGGGGTAAATAAAAGCTTTACGAAAAGATTTGTTGTATGCTTTATATTGATATTTATTTCATTAATAGTTCAAGTCCAGCGACCACTGAGTGGCCTATTTGTGTTGCTCAATAAGTATACTACTGCAACTAGCTATTGGCATCGGTTAGACACCTCTTGCAGCATCAACATAACAGGTAGTAAAAATGGGTGTCATCATGGACAGGCTGCTGCAAGAGCTTATTCGGCAGTCAAAGCACACTTGCATAAGTATGGTTTTCATATTGTTTGTTGATGCACTTAAAGAATGGATTCCCTGGTTCTGTTGTATTTTGAATGTGTGGGTCTTTCCTCATTTATGAAGGGAAAATTAGTTTTTATTTTTGCTTCCACCAAAGATTGGAAGTTTGGGTTTTGGTGAACCTAGTGTGAAAAAAAGATGCTTCTCAGATGAAGCACTACCATCTCCCAGGTATCCACACTACCGTGTAAGTTCAGTCGAGTCTGCGCGAGTGTTCTCGATTAGAGAGAGTCTATGGTTATGTATGTACTTTTTGAGGAATTAATAAGCTCTTGACTTGTTGACGATAATGCTGGTCATTTTAATCACAAAGCAGTTAAATTTTGTTACCGCCTGCGGCCCGCATTATATTTACTTGTTTACAGATTTTGATTGAAAATAAGAAGATGAAAAAATGAAAATCGTTAATAACATTACTGAACAATATGTATTATTGCTCCAATGAAAGCTAAATTAAGACCTAAGTTTAAGCTAATGAACTTTTATGGCATTGTACAACTTAAGGTGATTCAGAGACCTGATTTAGACAGGTTCGAGATCAAAAATATTACCGAGAAAGATTAAAAATTGAGATTTCTTTTCAGGTATGTAGTTTGGTCTAGTATGTAAGTATAGATAATAAGGTTCCAGTTTCTCAATATAGTGGTCGAGAATCCTAGTGGGAGTTCTATGAGATTTCTGGTAACTAGCACATCCACAATGTGGAATAAAAATTACAGACGCCCAGTCAAGATTTGGTGCCACATCCAATTCTTTAAACGCTTTGGTCCAACCAACTTTTGCAGAAGTGATAGGTCCAGTACCTATTGTTGATGGTGGTTTTTAACTTAGGGTTAAAATCATAAAACCTTGCATCTGATGTGACGTCACTTTGTAAGGAAACGGAGCCACGAGTGTTAACCTCTCCACATGCATATTTATTGAGCCTTTCAATATATTTACATGAAATTTATCCAGACTGGCGAATGTAGCAACCATCCCAGATGTTCTGTAAATTTCGGCGCCTTGCCTATACTCACTTAATATAAGTTTCTTTGAATGCCTTTTGTGCTATCTTCCCCGGCTGAACCCTTAATGCTGGTATGGCATGATAATTTGTTTTTACTCGCAGCAGAGTAGCACGAATTTCCAAATATCAAGGATAAGGTCTTTGCATAAGGTATTCAATCAGAAAGCATGCTGCTCTCTGACAATGAACTTAAAAGAACTCTGTGTCAACACATATAATTCTATCGATTACCGTGACTAATTTGCAAAAGCTAGGATTTTGCGCCTTACGCAATATATCAGACCTTGCTTGTCGAAATCAAGTATAGGAAAACTAGGTAATTAACCTGTCATGGATTAATAGATGCAAAATCTTGCCCAGAATCAGAAAACAAGGAACCACATGATAGGAGCAGCGGCGAAGATAGGCGTGGCCATTCCTTAAGCCAGCTGACGCCATTTTCCAATGGCCACGCCCCATCCTAAACCAACCATATTTCCCTCGACCAATCAAGTCACTCTAAACTCGCCACACACACATAAGTTGTGGCTGGGCCCATACTTGTCGTCCCCATTTCCCATCGACCAATCAGGTCGCTCTAAAGCTTCCATCATGTCTTCCTCGTATGTCGATTACATGGAACAATCGTGTTATTGACTGGAAGCTTCCACGGCTAATTTCTACAAGAGGTAAACATGTCTTCCCTCTGGTCGTGAAAAGCGCTTGAATTGGGTATTCTTCGTTTCGACTGTAGTTTCTTTATTCCCGACAACAGGTCTCATCCGAGGTGGGCTAAAAACAGACTTGGCATTTCCCTTCGTTTGCAACTCGGGCTGAAATTCTTCCCACTTAGGGAGGATGGTGAACTGCTCTGAATGTTTGGTGTGACAGGCAAAGAAGCACAGAAGCTTGCAAGTATACAAGTCCAAGTTATGATATAGAAGGTAAGCAGGGGAAAGTCCACAGGGAGTGGGAGCAAACTAGAGAGAAACCTAAGCTAACAATGGAGACAGGGCACTATGGCAGTGAGCAAAGCAAGGTAATGTGGCAGATTAAAAGAACTAAAACAGTTACACAACAAAGCAGCACAGCAGAATAACAATAGCAGGGAACCAAGGCTATAAGCCAAGGGCAAGGTGAGGATTGTGCACTGATTTCAGTGCACAACAGCTACAAATTGCAGGAATTTAAACAAGAAAAACAGGCAAGGAGAATAACTGATCAGGAAGCAAAATAGAACTGAATAGAGGTGACTGCAAAGGGATTGGTGGTTAAGCCAAGGCTTAGGATCCACCTTGTGTCCTAATCAAACAACATGTTTCTAGGTTGAGTTTGATCCTATGCATACATCTAGAAATAGAAGAATACTAAATTGCTCAATAGTTTGCCCCTAGCATTGGCCGTCTTTTGACAGCACAGCCAATCACAGGCACTATGAGCATTGGTATCTCCCATTTGCTCAATCAAAACATACATCAGGAGAACTATCCTAGCAACCTGTCAATTAACAGTACACAAGGCTTCAACAGAGCCTTAGCTTAGTGCTACTTAGCTCATGCTCAACATGTTACAAACACAAGCATTCATCATACAGAAATAATTCAAACATAACATAACAATCAACTGTTAATTGCATAAGAAGACTGAAATTGGAATTGCATAAAATAAAAATTGTCTCAATTCTCTACTGGCTAATCCAGAGAGATACACCCTGTCCTTCACACACACCACATAATACCAATTTATACCCCCCAATTATCAGTTTAGGGTTCACAGCCCCTTTTCCCCAAAAACAGAAAATTAGGTAAATTTGGTTTACCTAATTTTGATGAGATACTCACTCCATCTCGTCGACCCACTCTCCAATTACTTCTCCTCGTTCATCTCCTGCTCCAATTGTTGCTTTAACATCACTTATATCCCCAATTTCTCACCTAGGGTTTCAGTGAGAAGAAAGATGAGAAATTGGAGAAATCAGTGGTTGATAAAGAGATTGGACGTGATGGTAATGATGGGTTTAGGTGTGGTGGTGGTAGAGTGATTTGGGGAGAAGATGGTGGAGTGATTTGGGGAGAAGATGGTGGTACTGTTGCAGAGAGGGGGGGAAGATGGTGTCGATGGGGGTTAGGGTAGGGAGCTGTTTGGCTAGGGGGTATAGGGTTCGGATGTTAGGGTGTTGGGAAGTTGCAGCGAGTGAAGATGTTATGCGATCTGGGCCGTAGGATGCTGAAATGCTTCGATCTGACGGCTGAAATCCGAGACGGGCTTGTATAGAGAAAATGGGTTTGGGTAAGGGTTTTGGGCCTTGGGTATGCCAAGCCCATATCTTCTTTAAGGATAATTATTCTTCTTCAAGACCATTCCTAGCCTCTTGGTTTTGTGCACAACGTTCTTCGCGGCTTTCTTGTGTGATTCCTCCCGGCTTTTCACTACTTTTCTGCTCTTTTCGCTCCGCTATTCATCCGAACTTTATTTATTACCTAAAAATGAAAAATTAAGTAAGAAAAATATTTATTCTTGAAAACAATGAAAATACAAAATATGGGATAAAATGTAGAATTAATGCACAAAAGATGAGTTAAAATGCCAATAAAAAGGGATAAATATATACAATATTAGGCACTCATCAAATACCCCCAAACCTGAATTTCACTTGTCCTCAAGTAAAACAAAACTTGTCCTCAAGTAAAACAAAACTAAGGAAATCCTAACTATACCACTGTCGCTGGTCTCTCGAATGCATTTAGCGTATGCACTAAGCCTTTTAAACCACTAAGTGTCCCTAGTGGACGAGTTGAAGTCTCGTGAAGGTTTGCTTAGAACGTACCTACAAAGTTCTAGGTCAAAATATAAGCTCAGATTCCATCAAATGTGACATGTGCAAAACAGTTTAAGCTCACAGCAAAATGGAGATGTCAATCTAGCTATCGAAGGCACAATCCTAGCACTGATAACAAAAAAAGACATGTGATAAGAGTGTAAAGTGTATCTACACATGTGTAAAGAAAGATCGGATGTTATGACTACTAATCACCAAGAGATAGTTTCTCAGGCTAAGAACCAAGGTCGAAATCTAGCTAGCTGTCCGGACTTTACGAGAATTGTGAATGAGTTGGAGGTATTTCACAATTACTCGCGTTGTACATCAATGGCATACACCCTCCTTGCTTATTACAATGAAACAACAAAATGACTATTTACATGACTCTTATTTACATTGACTACTCTCTTTTATTTTTGGAACAAGAGAGAATGTAATTGATAAACACTTGATTTTTTTGTATTTTTCTGATATTTTTTTTTTTGAATATACATCGTTTTTTTTTTTTTTTTTTTTTTTTTTTTTTTTAAAGAAACCTTTTGATAAATACAAAAGGAAAAAAAGATTACATGACACTTTGCAAGAGGTAGCCCTTTTTGATGCACCCAGTTAAATTCGATGGTTGTCTTTCTTAATGTAACCTCCACCTTCTATCCCAACCAACCAAAGAACAAGCTAGTCAAGTTTCGTTCAGTATTCTAAAGTGATTGGCAATCGTAACTTCCTATCAAACACCTTGAAGATCGAGGCCATACATGTATTGGTAGATCGTGCGCGTGCAAATTTCTTATCACTATGTGAATTGTGCTAGAATCAGGGTGCCTAAATATCTAGACTAAGACTCCTAATAATTACATATTTGCACAAGAGTCAACATTTCAAGGTAAATGAGCTCCATTTTTATGATTTTTCATTTTTTTTTTTTTTTTGAATTTTTTTCGAATTTTTTTTTTCAAAAGAAGAAGGAGTTCGTTTTCAATTATAGCATATTCATGGTATCTACTCTATACCCCCAAACCTAAACTAAACATTGTCCTCAATGTTTCAAAATATGGAAAGAATTATAAAACAATATATGAAGAGGAACATGCTGAGTAGAGTAAAAGGAGAGAGAATACCCGATTGTACGGCGGAAGCTCGATTAAAACTCCGTTATTCAAGGCAAAAATCCATCATATTAGGAGTCACAATGGATGAGCACAAAATATATACAAAAGGAAATTTAACTAACACATTATCTACAAGAAAATTTGGTTTTTAATGGGATTGGACTTTTTGGAAAAATTTGGTTTTGTTGGGAACATTTGGTTTTGATGGGAAAACGAAAATTTTGGTTTTTAGGGAAACATTTGGAAAACTTTTTGGTTATTTAGGGAAAGAGTGGACCAGTTTAGTCCACATAGACTGGGTCCTCCAGGTTGGTTGTTTCAATGTCGGGTGGAAATGGCTCAAGGAATGGCTTTAATCTCTGCCCGTTGACTTTGAAAACGTTCTTGTTGGAGACATCCTCCAGCTCTACAGCTCCATGAGGAAAAACTGTGCGTACTAGGTACGGACCCTTCCATCTGGAACGCAGTTTTCCTGGAAAAAGATGTAATCGGGAGTCATACAGCAAGACTTTCTGACCAGGAGTGAAGGATTTGCAGAATACGCTTGTCATGAAAATCTTCATCTTCTGCTTATATACACTTGGCACTATCATAAGCCTCATTTCTCAATTCTTCCAACTCGTTGAGTTGAAGTTTCCTTTGAATTCCAGCTTCGTCCAGAGAAAGTTCAGCTCTTGATTGCCCAGTAGGCACGATGTTCTAATTCCACAGGTAGATGGCACGGCTTTCCATACACTAGACGATAGGGGGACATGCCAATTGGTGTCTTATAAGCTGTTCTATAGGCCCACAAAGCATCATTCATCTTAATGACCAATCTTTCCTGACGGGTTGACCGTATTCTCCAGAATGTGCTTGATTTCCCTATTAGACACTTCCACTTGTCCACTAGTCTGAGGGTGGTAGGGGAGAGAAGCGAAGTAGGACGGAGTAGCAACCTTGTGAGTTATGCCATACTTGCGTACTAAAGACTCAAAGTACTTGTTACGAAAATGTGAACCGCCGTCACTGATGATAGCTCTAGGGGTACCAAAACGTGCAAATATGTTTTCCTTTAGAAATGAAAGTACCACCTTGTGGTCATTTGTTCTGGTTGCTATGGCTTCTACCCACTTAGAAACGTAATCAACTGCGACTAGGATGTACAACTTGCTGTCAGACATGGGAAATGGACCCATGAAGTCTATCCCCCAAACATCAAAAATCTCCACAATCAAAATGGGGTTCAATGGCATCATGTTTCTCCTCGAAATGCTTCCTAGCTTTTGACAGCGTTCACAAGCAACACAATAATCATGGCAATCCTTGAACAATGATGGCCAATAGAATCCACACTGCAAGATCTTTGCAGCGGTTTTCTTGGCACTGAAATGGCCTCCACATGCTTGGTCATGACAGAAAGATATCACATCTTTCTGTTCAGTGTTGGGGACACATCTCCTAATGATTTGGTCTGGGCAGTACTTAAACAAATATGGGTCATCCCAAAGGAAATGTTTAACTTCAGCCAGAATTTAGCGGTCTTGTCTCGACCAACGTGAGGGCATCCTACCTGTAGCGAGGTAGTTAACAATATCAGCAAACCAAGGAAGGTCTGAGATAGACATCAGCTGTTCATCTGGGAATGATTCTCTAATCAGCTCAAATTCATCAATAGACTCTAAAGTTAATCTAGACAAATGATCAGCAACCACATTCTCACAACCTTTCTTATCACGGATTTCGAGATCGAATTCCTGTAATAAGAGTATCCATCGAATAAGGCGAGCTTTAGCATCCTTCTTGGAAAGAAGATACTTCAAAGCCGCATGGTCTGTGTATATGATGATCTTAGACCCTATCAGATAAGATCTAAACTTGTCTAATGCGAAAACGACGGCAAGCAATTCCTTCTCGGTAGTTGAATAATTGAGTTGGGCATCATTAAGGGTTTTGCTAGCATAGTATATCACATATGGTAGTCTATCAACTCGCTGTCCTAAAACAGCACCAACAGCATAATCAGAGGCATCACACATAAGTTCGAACGGAAGCTTCCAATCGGGTGGTCGGACTATAGGAGCGGTGGTGAGAAGGGTTTTTAATTCCTCCCATGCCTTCACACAAGCAGCATCGAAATTGAAGGCAACATCTTTGGAGAGAAGACTGCACAGAGGTCTGGAGATTTTGCTGAAATCTTTGATGAATCGCCGGTAAAAACCAGCATGACCTAGAAATGATCTGATCTCCTTCACAGAGCGAGGTTGTGGTAGATGTTGAATGAGGTCAACTTTAGCTTTATCCACTTCAATTCCTTTTTCTGAGATGATGTGTCCTAGAACTATTCCTGAATTCACCATAAAATGGCATTTTTCCCAATTTAGAACAAGGTTCTTTTCTTTACATCTGGATATCACGAGGGCAAGATGCTTCAAACATTCGTCAAACGAGGAACCAAAAACAGAGAAATCATCCATAAAGATCTCGAGAAAACTATCTATCATGTCAGAAAAAATGCTCATCATGCAACGCTGAAAAGTAGCAGGTGCATTACACAACCCGAAGGGCATACGTCTATAAGCAAACGTCCCAAATGGACACGTGAATGTAGTTTTTTCCTGATCTTCGGAGCAATGTGAATTTGGTTATAACCGGAAAAGCCATCTAGAAAACAGTAGTGACTGTGTCCAGACACACGTTCTAGCATTTGGTCAATGAAAGGGAGCGGGAAGTGATCCTTCCTTGTTACTGTGTTCAACTTCCTGTAGTCGATGCATACTCGCCATCCTGTGGTTGTACGAGTAGGGACTAATTCATTCTTGTCGTTCTGAACTACAGTAATGCCTGACTTCTTAGGCACAACTTGAATGGGACTAACCCATTTGCTATCGGGATTGGGTATATGATACCCGCATCAAGTAGTTTCAGGATCTCTCCTTTGACTACATCTCTCATGTTAGGATTAAGTCTCCTTTGCATTTCCCTAGATGGTTTGGCATTCTCTTCAAGGTTAATGTGGTGCATGCAAATGGTGGGACTAATTCCTTTGAGATCTGAGATGGTCCATCCTAAGGCCTCTTTGTGTTCCTTAAGTACTTCTAAAAGCTTACTTTCCTGTTCCGTGTCTAAACATGATGAAATAATGACGGGTAAAGTATCAGAAGAACCTAGGAATGCGTACTTCAACGTACTAGGCAATGTTTTCAATTCAAGCTTGGGTGGCTCAACAATGGATGGAATAAGCTTGGAATCAGAGAGTAAGGGTGGTTCCACTTCATATTTCCTTTCAGTGATGTCCATTTGAGGTACAGATTCGAGCAGAGATAGGACGTCACTACAGTATGCATCATCATAGGAATCTGGGTTAAAGTTCTCCATACATGCTTGAAAGGGGTCGACGGATAGAATGTTAGTCAACGAATCTTGCATTAATCCTTCAATCATATTAACTTCATGCACATCATCATCATCAAGATTCACAGGTTGTTGACTAATATCGAACACATTCAATTCTACCGTCATGTTACCAAAAGACAGTTTCAACACTCCATTACGACAATTAATGATCGCGTTGGACGTAGCCAAGAAAGGACGTCCTAAGATGACAGGAATGTGACAGTCTGGGTTTTGTACAGGTTGAGTGTCTAAGACAATGAAGTCTACGGGAAAATAGAATTTGTCAACCTTGATCAAAACGTCTTCGACCACTCCACGAGGAATCTTGACAGATCGGTCTGCCAGTTGTAGAGTGATAGATGTTGGTTTCAACTCCCCAAGACCTAACTGCTCATAAACAGAATATGGCAGTAGGTTAACACTTGCACCTAGGTCTAATAACGCTTTATTGACCGTGTGTTCTCCTATAGTGCAAGAAATTGTTGGACATCCTGGATCCCTAAACTTGGGTGGAGTTTTGTTCAGAATGATGGAACTCACCTGCTCAGCTAAGAAAGCACGTTTTTGCACATTGAGCTTGCGCTTTTGAGTACACAAGTCTTTGAGGAATTTGGCATAAGCAGGGATTTGCTTGATTGCTTCAAGAAAAGGAATGTTGATGTTGACTCTCTTGAACAGATCTAACATCTCATTGTAATGGGTACTTTTCTGTTGATAGATCAATCTTTGAGGAAATGGGGCAACAGGAGAATGAGTTGGCAAAGGGACATTCACAGCAGTAGAATTGTCAGATTTTCCAACTTGCTCAGATTCTTTGGTTTTCTGGGGTTGTGGAGACAGCGTGGAATTTGTATCAGATTCATTAGGTTCGCCCACGTTGTTCTCGATGACTTTACCACTTCGGAGGGTGGTAATGGCATGGACTTGATCGGGTGAGGTTTCAGTGCAGGATGTTGTGCCTGTTTGAAATATCCTCTTTGGATTTTGTTGGGGTTGGCTCGGAAGTTTACCCTTTTCTCTCTCACACATTTGATCCATCTTTTGATCTAGATTTTTCTGACTTTGCATCAAACTCTGAAACATTTCCTCTAAGGTGGATAATCTCTTGTCGGTATTGTGTTGAGGATATGATTGTTGTTGAGAGTTTGATTGTTGTTGAGGGTTTCTCGGGTGTTGATAACCTTGATTGTTCTGATATCCCTGATTGTTTTGATAGCTCTGATTGGGTTGAGATGGTCCTCCCTGAGTGGGTCCTTTTGACCATGAAAAGTTAGGGTGGTTTCTCCATCCTGGATTGTAGGTCTGTGAATAAGGGTTATGCTCTGGTTTTTGAAACATGGCATGTGCCTGTTCAAGCCTAGATTCCTGGACTGCAAGCAAATCGGGACAATTTTGGAATTGATGGTTGGGGTCGTTACAAGTAGCACAAACATACGAAGCGACATGTTCTCGGAGAGTAGTGGTGGAAGGTTTTGAATTTTTATGTAGTTCTAACTCTTCTAATCTCCTAACTATTGATGCCATGTTTGCTCTTCCCTCAAAATCCGCTTCAATCCTAAAAGCCTTTGCTTCGGATGTAGTCTTTCTGGTTTCACGGATGGATTCCCACTGTTGCGTCTTTTCAGCTACTTCAATCAAGAAGTCCCAAGACGCATCAGCAGTTTTGTCTACGAATAGACCATTACACATCGACTCAACCGTTGTTCGGGTGGACACATCTAGACCCTCATACAAAATTTGCACAAGTCTCCATTTTTCAAAACCATGATGGGGACATTGGAGCAATAATTCATTGAATCTCTCCAGGTATCTAGCTAAGGTTTCACCCTCTAATTGCACAAAGCTATTCAGACTTTGACGAATTGTCGCAGTCTTGTGGTTCGGGAAAAACTTTTTGAAAAACTCCTTTATGAGGTCATCCCATGTCATGATGGATTGAGGCTGTAAAGCATAGAGCCAGGCCTTTGCCTTATCTTTCAGGGAGAAAGGAAAAAGCCTTAACTTCAGGGTTTCGTCGGACATTTGAGTGAAACGCAGAATTCCACAAATTTCCTCGAATTCTCTCACGTGGTGGTACGGGTTTTCATTCTCAACACCTCTAAAAATAGGAAGCATCTGTATTGTGCTTGATTTCAGCTCATAATGGCCATTAGCCTCGGGTAGCACAATACAAGAAGGTTGACTGGCTCTAGTTGGGTACATATAATCCTTGAGGGTACGGGGTTCTCCCATTGTTTCTGGTTGATCTGGATTGTCTACCTCAGAACTTAGAATTTCGATAGATTCGTCTGGGTTAATTCTAACAAGTCTGTTTGTTTGGTCTCTGTAGGTCACAATCATGTCCTAGTAGGTACCTTAACTAACATTTTAGTCAGAGCAATCGGAAACAGTTTTGGCCCACAAGGGTTACGAAGATTTGGTTTTGAATGGGTGTTGGACTAACAAGGGATTTTGGTTTTTTGGTTTAAAATTGGGCTTTGGAAAAAATTTTGAACTAAACCTAGCATAAATTAGCACAACTTAGCACAACTCATAAAAGAAAATAAAAACAATTATAATAATTACAAGCCCATAAAAGAAAAATAAAAGAAAATAAAAGAAAAAGAAAATAAAAATAAAAAAAAAAAAAAAATTATTACAAGCCCAAATTAAAAATAAATTAATTATTACATACCCAAATTGAATATTTAATAGGGCCCAAGTGGGTTACTCATGGTTTAGGCTTACTTGGTTAAGGAGGGAAGCCCAGTTAGGCTTTTGTTCCCTTTAGTTGCACAGCCCAGTTGGGCTTTAGGATCGTCCTAAGCAGCTCACGCTCAAGCCCAGCAACAACAGTTGGGTTTAGCAGCCCAGCAGAAGCAACAGCAACGAAGCCCACCTCAGTTGGACGAGCCCAGTAACAGTTGAAGTGACTCAGCAACACAGGCCCAGCAGAAGCAACAGCAACGAAGCCCACCAGTAGAAGGCAGAGCCCAGCAGCAGCAGGTAGCAGCCCAGTTGCTTTGGCTTGGCAGCAGCAGGCTTTGGCTTAGCAGCAGCAACAGCAGCTACAGCAGCAGCAACAGCAGCAGGTGGCCTAGCAACACAGCTCTGCAGCAACTCAGCAACAGCAGCAACAGCAGCAGCAACTCAGTGGCACCTGCAAGTGAACAAGAGTGCAATGATATCAGGAGACAGCTTCAAGCACAGCAAGGTAAGATGCACTTTCAGCAGATTATGCAGTGGTAGATGAAAGACATCAAAGGAAATCAGCAGATGGCAGCACCACTCCCCGGCAGCGGCGCCAAAAACTTGGTGTGACAGGCAAAGAAGCACAGAAGCTTGCAAGTATACAAGGCCAAGTTATGATATAGAAGGTAAGCAGGGGAAAGTCCACAGGGAGTGGGAGCAAACTAGAGAGAAACCTAAGCTAACAATGGAGACAGGGCACTATGGCAGTGAGCAAAGCAAGGTAATGTGGCAGATTCAAAGAACTAAAACAGTTACACAACAAAGCAGCACAACAGAATAACAATAGCAGGGAACCAAGGCTATAAGACAAGGGCAAGGTGAGGATTGTGCACTGAAACAGCTACAAATTGCAGGAATTTAAACAAGAAAAACATGCAAGGAGAATAAATGATCAGGAAGCAAAATAGAACTGAATAGAGGTGACTGCAAAGGGATTGGTGGTTAAGCCAAGGCTTAGGATCCACCTTGTGTCCTAATCAAACAACATGTTTCTAGGTTGAGTTTGATCCTATGCATACATCTAGAAATAGAAGAATACTAAATTGCTCAATAGTTTGCCCCTAGCATTGGCTGTCTTTTGACAGCACATCCAATCACAGGCACTATGAGCATTGGTATCTCCCATTTGCTCAATCAAAACATACATCAGGAGAACTATCCTAGCAACCTGTCAATTGACAGTACACAAGGCTTCAACAGAGCCTTAGCTTAGTGCTACTTAGCTCATGCTCAACATGTTACAAACACAAGCATTCATCATACAGAAATAATTCAAACATAACATAACAATCAACTGTTAATTGCATAAGAAGACTGAAATTGGAATTGCATAAAATAAAAATTGTCTCAATTCTCTACTGGCTAATCCAGAGAGATACACCATGTCCTTCACACACACCACATAATACCAATTTATACCCCCCAATTATCAGTTTAGGGTTCACAACCCCTTTTCCCCAAAAACAGAAAATTAGGTAAATTTGGTTTACCTAATTTTGATGAGATACTCACTCCATCTCGTCGACCCACTCTCCAATTACTTCTCCTCGTTCATCTCCTGCTCCAATTGTTGCTTTAACATCACTTATATCCCCAATTTCTCACCTAGGGTTTCAGTGAGAAGAAAGATGAGAAATTGGAGAAATCAGTGGTTGATAAAGAGATTGGACGTGATGGTAATGATGGGTTTAGGTGTGGTGGTGGTAGAGTGATTTGGGGAGAAGATGGTGGAGTGATTTGGGGAGAAGATGGTGGTACTGTTGCAGAGAGGGGGGGAAGATGGTGTCGATGGGGGTTAGGGTAGGGAGCTGTTTGGCTAGGGGGTATAGGGTTCGGATGTTAGGGTGTTGGGCAGTTGCAGCGAGTGAAGATGTTATGCGATCTGGGTCGTAGGATGCTGAAATGCTTCGATCTGACGGCTGAAATCCGAGACGGGCTTGGATAGAGAAAATGGGTTTGGGTAAGGGTTTTGGGCCTTGGGTATGCCAAGACCATATCTTCTTTAAGGATAATTCTTCTTCTTCAAGACCATTCCTAGCCTCTTGGTTTTGTGCACAACGTTCTTCGCGGCTTTCTTGTGTGATTCCTCCCGGCTTTTCACTACTTTTCTGCTCTTTTCGCTCCGCTATTCATCCGAACTTTATTTATTACCTAAAAATGAAAAATTAAGTAAGAAAAATATTTATTCTTGAAAACAATGAAAATACAGAATATGGGATAAAATGTAGAATTAATGCACAAAAGATGAGTTAAAATGCCAACAAAAAGGGATAAATATATACAATATTAGGCACTCATCAATGTTCTCATTGGTCTACGATAGGTTGTGTATAGAAAACTGCATCTGCCATATAGGCCTCCTCCGAACCAAACAGATTGTTCGTAGATGGAATCCGGAATTGTTTTCCTCCAATGTTAGTCTTGACACACATGTGATATGTAGACGCGACTACTTTATGATTCAAGAGCCATCCTCGGCCCAACAATACATGAAAGGTGGTATCATCTTCGAGCATATAAAAAGGGGTAAGCGCTCTGATAGGTCCAATCTTCATCATCAGATGTACTATTCCTATTGCCGTTTGAGTCTGTCTTCCAAATCCCCTTACAGTTGTTGCACCTGTTTTGATTGACGCTCTTGATACTCCTAAAGACTCCAGCATATGCAGGGAAATCATGTTAAGGGATGCTCCGCCATCTATGAAAGCTCGCTTGAGGGGATGCTTGTTGATATGGGCTGTGAGGTACAAGGGCCGTAGGTGCTCTCCTGGATAGCATATATCTTCGTTAGTAAAGGTGATAGATTCCCGTGGCAACGGGTTATACGCCTTTATGGACGCGATTGATGCGATAGCTTTAGATGCTTCGCGAATTTGATCCTTGCTGAAACCAAGAGAATCAAAGAATTGATGGGTCAAGACCGTTTGGGATAATTTGCTGGCAACTCCGGTTGTATCTGAAAAGATGGTCGTCTCAGTCGCCTCATACGCTTCCTCATCTTTCTCGTCTTCCCATGGTCGCCAGGTTTCCTCTTCTGCGGGCTCATGAGAAATCATCATGACTTGATGTTGAGGGAGAGGATATTTATGAATTCTTTGTTCTCCTATTTTCAGTTCGCCTTTGGCTCGTTTCCTCTGTACTATATAACGTAGATAGAAACATTCCACGGTTGGATGATGGACTTTTCGGTGATAATAGCAATATTGCTCATGCAACTTATCTGTCGCGGTAGGTTCTGTAGCCACATGTGGAAGAGTATCTTCTTTATTAGCTATCCATTGCTCAAGAAGTCCTACTACCTGCTCCCCGCTGCATGGTAGTGGTGGTGGCGGATTTGGTCTTCCTCCGTCCTCTCTTCCATCTCTCCTGCTCGACTGTCCTCTCCGATAAGGGCCAAAAGCAGTAGCTTTTCCTCTGTCACCTCCCTGATCATTTGATGCAGCATTGACGGAATGTGTTTTCCAGTTGTGTCCACCTGCTCCGGAGTTCATAACGTCCGCGCAGTCTGATATCCGGGCCGCAACCTCTTTTACATCAACGAAAGTTTGGAATTTGAAATTTGTCAAACTTAGCCGGAAGATTGCATCAATTCCTCGAATATTAATTTCCACCAAGCGCTCTTCTAGGATGTCCTCGTGACATTCAAGTATGAAATCCCGGAAGCGAGTGATGAACTTCCCAATTTCTTCTCCAACCCGCTGGGTGTATCTTCCCAAATCTATTGATGTGACTCTCCTCTGGGCGGAATAAAACTTCTTCAAAAAGAGTTGTATCATAGAGGGAAATCAACTGATACTTCCGGGTTTCAAATTATCATACCAGGTAAAAGCATTGTTTGTAAGTGACTTAGGAAATTCCCTCATACAAAGGCTTTCATCCTGAGCATATGCATTCATCGTTGATGAAATGACTCACATGCTCGCGGGCATTTCCCTTTCCTCCATACGTCTTGAATTTTGGTGATATGTAATCTTCAGGATAAGAGTAATCAGCAACCTTCGTAGGGTACAATGGCTCTAATAAATCGTAGGCGTTGTGTTTTGTTACTCGATAATTTTCCTCTAGATATTTGGCGATCACATCCTCTGTCATGCTCGAAACTGTGTTCTTTGTGTTGGAAGTTTTAGTTGTTACCGTGCCTTGTTCTCTTGCTCGCTTCAGTCGTCCCCGTAGCTCTTGTTGCTTCTTAATGGATGCATCTAATTCCTCTTGTTACTCGTACATCTCTTGGTCGCTGGTATCTGCCGCGGCTTTCTCTTTAGGCGATTCTCCTTTCTTTTGGAGTGTTCCTGCATTTTTGGATGCTCCTGCTCCTTGTACTATGGGTGTCATGACTACCGCTTGGAAGTGTATCTCATTATCGCTCATGCACGTCTTCTACGAAAACACCATTCGGGTTAGGTATTGCTCCGCTCGCTGGTACTTCTTGGCTCACACTTGGGAGTATCATGCTGGAAAAGAAGCTAAGAACCTCCCACTGTGGTCACAGTGTTGATGGGTAAAATTCGGGAAGGAGGAACTAGCCCTAATCACAGAAAGTATGATGTATTTTCAAATGTTGTTGTAGATAGTGGTAAAAACTAGGTTCTTTCGAACTTGTGAAGGTAACTTTTTTCTAGATTTAAATAAATAAAATTATATGCACAATATTAACAAAATATGGGAGAGAATTTTTACTGGGGGTCAGGATTCCACCATCCACCAAAATTTATGTGATTCAATAACAGTTCTTATCATGCAATTCTAGACAATATAACTCCAATAAAAGGAAATTGTGATTCTAATCATTGCCTAAATTAGATTTTGAAAACATCCATTGTTAATCGCGAGCATGAAGTATCAAAAGCAATTTACTAAGCATACTCCATCAAGAGAAAACACAATTGATTAATAAAAATCATTTACTCCATATTTATTCGGTGCAATTAATCATAAAAGAGTTGCATAAATAAATTTAAATAAATTTTACCACATAACTTTTGGAAGAACGGCTTCCTCCGTCACCCCTGGGATTGGGTTTAGCTACTCATGATGAAAAACCTCTCAAATTGATTCATTGATACTCAAAAGTTGTTTACAATCAAGAGAAAATGGAGAAAAACGGTTTACAACAGTGTTTGCGACGCATATAAAGCGTTCAAAACAAACGATACAACAGAAGTGCTGTTGTTCCTAAGTCGCGAGAAAGGAATTGGAAACTGTCGCACTTAAGCGACACTTTTCAACGACTTTCTCTTACTGTCTAATCTTCTTCGTGTTCTTCCTTGCACCAGCAGGAAGCTTTTCGCTGTGTACTCTTGTATTGATTCTTCTCGACTCCTAAACTATCCCAAAGACTCTCCAACCCTTCTCAACTCTTTAGCCTTGTATTTATAGTGTTTTAGAACAAAAATATCCGACCATAACACCGTATAATCTCCCATTAATCCCGTCATTGCTCGCTGCCCATATTTAACAATAATTTCCATTTTTGGCTTCTACACACGTAAAATTTGATCCTGCACGCTCTTTTAGCCTTATACATGCCTCATAAGTCATCCAACTCCTCCAAAACACTTCCATGCACAACCAAAACACACACAACACCGTGTACAGGTCGTGTTCACTCCGTGTAGCTCTGTTTTGAGCTCGAGAATCAAATCGATATTTCCAGCCAATTCCGATCAAATTCGACACCCAAACTATCTTCCTTAGGCTAAATCACATCTTTCTGCCAAAATTCAGCCATTGAATCGACCTACAACTACTTCATTTCTTCGATCGAAAATTCTCCTGTGTTATGAATATTTTTCCCGCCAAAATCGAAATTCAAATGAAGAAGAGGTGTCCTGGGGGTGCCCCTTAGTAATTAGGTTACCCCTTATCCAAAAGCGAGAGTCCGAATAACACGTGTCCTCCGGGTGCCAAAATCAACTTTTCGAGCCGAATTTTCCAAAAATATTTATTTCCAAAAAATACCTATAAATACATAAAATAACAAAATTCGTACAAAATCGAGTGCCAACAATATATAGTATTGAGATCAAATTAGACACAAAAATGTGTCTATCAAAGTACTCCAGGGAGAAGGTAGATAGGTAGAAGTAATGAGGAATTAATGATGATCTCAAAAAGTGTACCCTCCTTTCCTTTTATAGTATCCCTCTTATGGATAAACACCCATAAGATTAACATATTACTAAACTACCATTTTCCTCTTCTTTAGTTAATATCAAACCCTAAAGGGATTTCTCTTTTATCCAAAGACAAACCTCCTTAGCATGTTCTTGTATGGACTAAGACTTCAATCTTAATGGGTTAGGCCTACTCCCCAAGTTTCCCTTATTCCTAAAGGGGAACCCTTGATCCGTTAAGGGGATGCTGTTTCTAGGATTAATTATTTTCATGTATCAACAGAGACTGATTGGGGTTCAACTATAGTCTAGTCCGAAGTTAGCTTGGAGTATGCTAGTGTCTTGTAGCGGCTTAATACAGTGTGTATTCAATCTGTACTAGGTCCCGGGTTTTTTCTGCATTTGCGGTTTCCTCGTTAACAAAATATCTAGTGTCTGTGTTATTTCAATTTCCGCATTATATTGTTTTATCTTTATAATTGAGATAATACAGGTTGTGCGTTTATATCATCAATTAGAATAACCCAACCTTTGGTTGTTGATTATCATTGATTGATCCTTGGATATTGGTCTTTGGTACCATCCAAGTTATTCCTTGTATTTGATTAGAACTCGCAGTTCCTTCTTGAGTAAATCAAATCAATAAAGAGATATAAACTCGTTGATATACTTTTAATTGATTGAGTCTTGTTGATTCTCTTAAAAGTATATTCGAGTTTGTCCATACATATTGCTAAGCGAAATATTGGGTGGTATTGTTAGACCCCCGCTTTTTCAATTGGTATCAGAGTGGTGTCTCTCTAAAAGAGTCACAGAAATTATAACCGCAAGTGCACGGTGTCGAAAGTGGCAAATTTGCAAGTACGGGTCGAACCACAGAGACTTGGGTGTGTATTGAAGTGAAGAAACAAGTGACAGTAAACCAAAGAAGCAGTGAATGACAGTGGCAAAGGAACAAAGAAAAATCAGTGGCAATGAATAAGAAAAACTTAACCAAAACAGAACATGGGAGAGAAATTGTGGATGGGAATGAAGTGTATGGAGATGAATGAGAATTCTCCTTCACCTAGCTAGTTCACCTTGGTTACATCCCTGTCATGTGGCTAGTTAACTACCTAAAGTCCTTGGATAACCCCTAGCATTGCCTATCTGATTAAAGCATAGGCAATCACAGGTCATTTAGGGTCTAGGTCTCTAACTAATATGGCTTTGTGAATCCCTTAGATTATCACTAACTCCTAGCATTAATGGTCTGTTTAAAGCACCACTAATCACAAGCCAGTGAACCTTTGGAATGTTACTAACCTAAATGTTTTGAGCTCAACAGGGTCTAACCCAAATGGCTAACCAACAAAGTTCAGTTGTCTTCTCTAAGATTTAAACAGGGAAATTACAGGATCATGTGAAGAAACATTACATACATAGAACTTAACACAAACATAACATGAAAATACATTCACATGATGAAACTGATATTTAATTGAAGAAACTAACATTTAAACAAAACCTAAGAACTAAACAGTGAAGCATAAGTTGAAATTGGAAAACAAAGAAATCTAAAACTAAACCTAATTGACACACTGGCTAGTCCAGGCATACCTAATAACAACACCCAAAGCTTCAATTTATACATGCGAGCTCAAAAAAATCAAAATCCCCAAAAATTAGGGTTTCACCAAAAACGAAATTCACTCACCTAACTCTCTGATTTCATCTCAATAGTCTCGACCCATGCTTCCTTCTCTTCTTCTCCTGCTTTTCCCATGCTCTAATTGCAACTCTATTCCAACCTAATCTACCAATTTCACCTCTAGGGTTTCTGATATCGGTGAGGCGTGAAATTGATAGATTAGAAGGCTATAAAGTAGGTGAAAGTGGTAGTAATGATGGGGTTTAGGGTTGGTAGGAGCCATGATGGCTTTGGTGGTGGATGTGGTGGTGGCAGACGGAGCAGGTGGTGGTGATGGCGTCACTGTGCACAGAAGGGGGGAGAAGAGGATGGGTTCGATATTTTTGGAGTAGGGGGTGTTTGGTTGGGATGGTATAGGGTTAGGTTGTTCGAGTGTGAGGCGGGTACAGCAAATCTTGATGTCTTGCGAAGCTGAGCCGTGGGATAATATCTTGGGACGGATCTAACGGCGAGATGGAGACAGATCATGAGCGACCGTTGGATGCCTGATACAACGAAACTGACGGCTCAAGATGGAGTTAGGTGCTGTAGTGTTAGACAGGAGCTTCAGACTTTGATGTAATGGCGATGCTGCGACCGTAGGATGCTGAGATGATCCAATCTGACGGCTAGAAAGGGAAACATGTATGGATATAGGAAATGGACTTGGGTGAGGGTTTTGGGCATTGGGTATGCCAAGCCCATATCTTCTTTAAGAACAATTCTTCCTCTTCAAGCCCACTTCTAGCCTTTTGGTCTTGTGCACAACATTCTTCGCGGCTTCCTTGTGTAATTCCTCCCGGCTTTTCACCGCTTTTCTGCTCTTTTCCGCTCCGCTATTCATCCAAACTTTATTTATTACCTAAAAATGCAAAATTAATTAATAAAAATATTTATTCTTGAAAACAAAGAAAATACAGAATATGGGATAAAATGTAGAATTAATGCACAAAAGATGAGTTAAATGCCAAGAAAAATATATAGAAATATGCACTTTTTAGCACTCATCAAATACCCCCAAACCTGAATTTTACTTGTCCTCAAGTAAAACAAAACTAAGGAAATCCTACCTATACCACTGTCGCTGGTCTCTCGAATGCATTTAGCGTATGCACTAAGCCTTTTAAACCACTAAGTGTCCCTAGTGGACGAGTGAAGTCTCGTGAAGGTTTGCTTAGAACGTACCTACAAAGTTCTAGGTCAAAATATAAGCTCAGATTCCATCAAATGTGATATGTGCAAGTCAGTTTAAGCTCACAGCAAAATGGAGATGTCAATCTAGCTATCAAAGGCACAATCCTAGCACTGATAACAAATAAAGACATGTGATAAGAGTGTAAAGTGTATCTACACATGTGTAAAGAAAGATCGGATGTTATGACTACTAATCACCAAGAGATAGTTTCTCAGGCTAAGAACCGAGGTCGAAATCTAGCTAGCTGTCCGGACTTTACGAAAATTGTGAATGAGTTGGAGGTATTTCACAATTACTCGCGTTGTACATCAATGGCATACACCCTCCTTGCTTATTACAATGAAACAACAAAATGACTCTTTACATGACTCTTATTTACATTGACTATCTCTTTTATTTTTGGAACAAGAGAGGATAGAATTGATATATACTTGATTTTTTTTTTTTTTTTTTTTTTTTGTGAATGGAATTTACAACATGGTAACTCTTTTGATACATAGAGAGAAAGGAATAAAAATTACATGACACTTAGCAAGAGGTAGCCCTTTTTGATGCACCCAGTTAAATTCGATGGTTGTCTTTCTTAATGTAACCTCCACCTTCTATCCCAACCAACCAAAGAACAAGCTAGTCAAGTTTCGTTCAGTATTCTAAAGTGATTGGCAACTAAAACTTCCGATAGAACACCTCAAGGATGAGGCTATACATGTATTGGTAGATCGTGCGCGTGCAAGTTTCTTATCACTATGTGAATTGTGCTAGAATCAGGGTGCCTAAATATCTAGACTAAGACTCCTAATAAAAATACATATTTGCACAAGAGTCAACATTTCAAGGTAAATGAGCTCCATTTTTATGTTTTTTTAATTTTTTTTTTTTTAATTTAATTTTTTTTTTTTTTTTCAAAAAGGAAGAGTTCAATTTTTCGATTATAGCATGATATCGTGGTACCTACTTTTCACCCCTAAACCTAAACTAAACATTGTCCTCAATGTTTCTAAAGATAAACATATTCATAACTTGGACATATCGGAAAAACATGTTGAGTTTTGAGAGAAAGGAAGGAGAATACCCGATTTGACGAAAGAAATAAACGAACTCCATTATTCATGGTTAGAATCCAACGTATTTCAGCCGCGATCGCCATGGGGTAGTAAGATATAAAGAAAAAGAAACTAAAAACTACCTACCAGATTATGTACAAAAAATTCACTATATACATAAAGTCTAAAGAGTTGAGGATCAACCCAAAAGACAAAGTGTTGAAACATAGAAAGTTTCAAAACACTAAAATTGGACTTAAATGGGAGTGAGAGTGAAAAACCGAATGAATCAACCCTAAACCTAAATTGTTCAACAGGTTTACTTTTAAGCACAAAATCTTTTAATTTTAGGGGTTCAGGATTCAAAAGGTCTAACTCATAATGGACTGTTTTCAGGATGGGCAAAGAAATGCATTCCAACTGTGGCTCTTTAAAAGTGTTAGATTTTGAAGCAAAATAGTCCAAGAAGACTTGGGAGGCACACAGTTCCAATCCTAGATTGGGAATTTTCAGAAAAGTTGGTTTAAAATTTTTGTTGCAAACCAAATCTAGGTTGGGTGGAATAATCTCGATTTGAGATTTAGGTAAGAAAGTGGGTACATCTAAATTATTTTCATGGGTACGATCAATAGTACCAACACATACTTTCCCTAAATCAGAAACAGGTAAAACATGCTCACATTCATTGAAAAAAACATCAAGACCTAAATCAGTATCATGATTCAACTATTCCTATGTCATGTTCATCTTCACAGAAGAATTGTACAAGCCCCATATTAGAATCAAAATCATATGAATTACAATGAGTATCAGAAGAAACAACATTCATGAAGGTTGAGGCTGAGAAGCCATATGTTATTGAACCAAAAGGTTCCACAATATTTTCAGCAAAAACATGTTCTTCTAACATATCATTATCATCATAATCATCATCATGGTAACATGCATATTGATCCTCATTAAAAGTGGTGGTGTCCTTAGTCGATTCATGTTCCTCTAAATCAGGTTCATATTCAATATCATTTATATGAATGGGACTGGACATTTCATTAGGGACAACATGCATTTCCTCATGAATTTCCTCCTTTTGTAGTTGAAGCAAAATCTGATCTAACTTCGCCTGAATGCGTGATATAGTTCTATCAGAATTTTGCTCACCGAGTCTGAGAGCTTCTACGGTGGAGTCTAAATTCATGGGAGTACAAAATTCTTCATGTTCAAATTGTGGTGAATGGTACATGTGTGCATGGTCATTAGGGTTTACAAAATATTGATCGCAACCTTCGAAAGGTTGATTATGGTCCCAATGACTACCAGCCTCACAATTTGTGGGCATTTCATAATTTGGATTTTCATGGTATCCCCTAGATTTCCTAAATTCATGCAAAACATAGCAATATTCATCAGGGTGGTCTAAACCACCACAAAAGGTACAAACATGCATATTAGGTTGGCTAGGTTGATACATGGGTGAAAAGTTATACGGGTTTGCATATTGAGGCTCATGACCTTGAAAAGGTCCATAATTATAATCCCTGTAACTATTGACATCATGGTCTGTGGGAGGCTTATAAGGTGAATCTTGCCCGTAAGCATCTCTAATAGATTTATTCCCAGAGGCAGACCAAAATCCAGACATGTCTTTGTTTTATGAAATAATCACACAAATCACAAAAAGTAAGGCCCATAATTTGATTTTTTTTTTTTTTTTTTAAAGGGAGATGATAAAAATTTGGTTTAATTTGGGAGCAAAAATTTGGTTTTTGAGATTAGGAGCAATTTTTTTTTTTTGTGTTGGGTTTTGAAGCCCAAATTTTAGTTTAAAAGAAACTACAAGCCTAACAAACAACTAAATTACAAGCCCAAATAAAGAAAGAAATAAAAATAAAAATAATTATTACAAACCCACAAAAAAAAAAGAAAATAAAAATAAAACTAAAATTATTACAATCCCAAATAAAAAAAAATAAAAGAAATAAAATTAAAATAATTATTACATGCCCAAAAAGATAATTACAATTACAAGCCCAAAAGAGAATAACAATACAAACCAAAAAAATTACAAGCCCAAAAAATTTGGGTTTAGGTTTAGGCTTACCTTTTTGGAGGGAAGCCCAGTTGGGCTTTTATCCCTTTTCATAAATTGCACAAGCCCAGTTGGGCTTTGGATCTTCCTAAACTTTTGTTGGAGAGGCCCAGTTGGGCTTTGGCTCTCAGCAACAAGCTCAGACCAGCAACTCAACAATAGCAGAAGGAAAACAACAGCAGCACCAGAGGCTGGCTGTAGCAATGGCCCAAGCACCAGCAGCAGCAGGAAGAAGTAGCAGCAGCAGCAGGGAGAAGAAGAAAGTAGCAGCACAGCTGCAGCAACAACAGCAAGAGCACCAGAGGCTCAGCACCAGCAGCAGCAAGTGGCAAGCCCAGCAGCAACAGCACAACAGCAGAGGCTGGCAGCAGCAACAGGAAGCAGCAGCAGCAACAACACCTGTTGGCTCAAAAAGAGAAGTAAGTTTCTCTTGAAAAAGAAGCAATGAGGGATCAATACAGCAGTGATATGCAAACTAAGATGCAAACTAATATGCAATATCCAAGATGCTAATGCAAGTTACACTAATATGCAGTTAACCTAAGATGCAATGCAAAACAGTAAGATGCACAGCAAGTTATGCAAAAACAGCAAACTAAGATACAAGAAAAACTTCAACAAAACAACAGCCAAGTCCCCGGCAGCGGCGCCAAAAACTTGGTAGGCTTCTAAAAGGTCCTACAAATTATTCCCGCCTGTCACGCGGGTGACCCGGGTTCGATCCCCGGCAGTGGTGCCAAAAACTTGGTGTCTCTCTAAAAGAGTCACAGAAATTATAACCGCAAGTGCACAGTGTCGAAAGTGGCAAATGTGCAAGTACGGGTCGAACCACAGAGACTTGGATGTGTATTGAAGTGAAGAAACAAGTGACAGTAAACCAAAGAAGCAGTGAATGACAGTGGCAAAGGAACAAAGAAAAATCAGTGGCAATGAATAAGAAAAACTTAACCAAAACAGAACATGGGAGAGAAATTGTGGATGGGAATGAAGTGTATGGAGATGGATGAGAATTCTCCTTCACCTAGCTAGTTCACCTTGGTTACATCCCTGTCATGTGGCTAGTTAACTACCTAAAGTCCTTGGATAACCCCTAGCATTGCCTATCTGATTAAAGCATAGGCAATCACAGGTCATTTAGGGTCTAGGTCTCTAACTAATATGGCTTTGTGAATCCCTTAGATTATCACTAACTCCTAGCATTAATGGTCTGTTTAAAGCACCACTAATCACAAGCCAGTGAACCTTTGGAATGTTACTAACCTAAATGTTTTGAGCTCAACAGGGTCTAACCCAAATGGCTAACCAACAAAGTTCAGTTGTCTTCTCTAAGATTTAAACAGGGAAATTACAGGATCATGTGAAGAAACATTACATACATAGAACTTAACACAAACATAACATGAAAAATACATTCACATGATGAAACTGATATTTAATTGAAGAAACTAACATTTAAAAAAACCTAAGAACTAAACAGTGAAGCATATGTTGAAATTGGAAAACAAAGAAATCTAAAACTAAACCTAATTGACACACTGGCTAGTCCAGGCATACCTAATAACAACACCCAAAGCTTCAATTTATACATGCGAGCTCAAAAAAATCAAAATCCCCAAAAATTAGGGTTTCACCAAAAACGAAATTCACTCACCTAACTCTCTGATTTCATCTCAATAGTCTCGACCCATGCTTCCTTCTCTTCTTCTCCTGCTTTTCCCATGCTCTAATTGCAACTCTATTCCAACCTAATCTACCAATTTCACCTCTAGGGTTTCTGATATCGGTGAGGCGTGAAATTGATAGATTAGAAGGCTATAAAGTAGGTGAAAGTGGTAGTAATGATGGGGTTTAGGGTTGGTAGGAGCCATGATGGCTTTGGTGGTGGTGGTGGCAGACGGAGCAGGTGGTGGTGATGGCGTCACTGTGCACAGAAGGGGGGAGAAGAGGATGGGTTCGATATTTTTGGAGTATGGGGTGTTTGGTTGGGATGGTATAGGGTTAGGTTGTTCGAGTGTGAGGCGGGTACAGCAAATCTTGATGTCTTGCGAAGCTGAGCCGTGGGATAATATCTTCTGGGACGGATCTAACGGCGAGATGGAGACAGATCATGAGCGACCGTTGGATGCCTGATACAACGAAACTGACGGCTCAAGATGGAGTTAGGTGCTGTAGTGTTAGACATGAGCTTCAGACTTTGATGTGATGGCGATGCTGCGACCGTAGGATGCTGAGATGATCCAATCTGACGGCTAGAAAGGGAAACATGTATGGATATAGGAAATGGACTTGGGTGAGGGTTTTGGGCATTGGGTATGCCAAGCCCATATCTTCTTTAAGAACAATTCTTCCTCTTCAAGCCCACTTCTAGCCTTTTGGTCTTGTGCACAACATTCCTCGCGGCTTCCTTGTGTAATTCCTACCGGATTTTCACCGCTTTTCTGCTCTTTTCCGCTCCGCTATTCATCCAAACTTTATTTATTACCTAAAAATGCAAAATTAATTAATAAAAATATTTATTCTTGAAAACAAAGAAAATACAGAATATGGGATAAAATGTAGAATTAATGCACAAAAGATGAGTTAAATGCCAAGAAAAATTTATAGAAATATGCACTTTTTAGCACTCATCACAGAGCAGGCAAACACGTTTAAGACCTTACAAGTCTGTGTTTGTAGCAATCTGAGTTTGAGGACAGAATCTCTTACGCATACCAAAATGCCTCTTAAATCTTTCAACTGTGTCAAGTGTCTCGGAAATACCTCAAAGGATTACTCCTTATATGATTCTTCCGAATCCCCAGGTAGGAAGACTGTCTCATCTCGTGTTGACTAATCTTCCTCCAATGAGACATTGGACATAATGGAAAAAGATGAAATATAGCTCACCAGAATTTCAAAAAATTCTACTGAGTTTGTTGATCTTCAGAATCATGATCAGCTCATCGATGAATTTGAAAAGTCTATTGATCGAGAACATGTACTCTATAACATCATAGAGTCATTCTCTAAGGATATTGAGAAACTGCTTCAAGAAAATAATCTACAGCGTGAAAAGATTTTTGATCTTGAAAAGATGATCAAAGAAGGCTCAATTAGAGAAAAAATTTTGATCAAGATGCATTCATCTGGTCTTGACAGACTTCGTGTTGAGAAAGAAAAAATTGATGCATCACTTGTTCTATCCCATGGACAGTGCAAATCCTTGGAAAAGGAAAACTCTACCTTAAGGAGAAATTCTTCTGCACAAACTAATTCTCATGAGTTACAGTACATAATGAAATTTTCTCCATAAGAAGATTGTGTCAAGAAAAGTTTTCATAACTTATAGTTTTCTCTGGTGGCTATGAAATCTAAACAAGTGCCAGTTGTTGCTTCTCTTTCACGAACTTGTACCTTTTGTGGGAAAAGGAATCACTATGCTATACATTGTTTTTCCATGAAGAAATAAATTTCTAAATTTCGCAATTTGCACTAGTCCAAAATCAGGATTTTAGGACACTTGGTGTTCGCGAAAAACAACAGATTCAGTGTGTCGTTGAATATTTATAGTTAGGATATGTTAAATATAAGAATCTTATAAACTACACTTTAAATATGTCATTTTATTTAGTTTTTATTTCACCCCATCCCCCATAAGTTCCACCCAGCAGATAAAAAATAATGATAATTCTTTCCTACCAAAAAAAGGAAAAAAAAAACTTTCGAGGGATTATATGCCGTTGATAATTAAAGATCCGACGGTTAATATTTGGGTCGGAAATATTTTAAGATCCGAATGAATTGGTGTAGTCTAATTAAAATCTATAATTAATCTTTGACCTTTGATAAAAGGATCCTATGGCCGACTCTTAAAAACTAACTCCTAAACATCTCGAAACTACTTGAGTGAAGACTCGAATCATATTGAGAAATAATAATGGCCTCCGTAGTCTCCTCCATCGTGGGTTTATCAAGACGAAATCTTCTTGTAGTTGCCAGAAACTACACACTACATTCAATGGATTATGGGGTGATTTTACACAACATGAAGAAACATAAACAAACATAGACGCAAGGATTTACGTGGTTCGGTATGATTACCTACGTCCACGGGGTGAAAGGATGTGTATTATTACTCTTCTTATTTGGTTACAAGTTGTACTCCCTCTCTCTAGTGGTGACGCTCTCTCAATTCAAGTAGGATGCCTTATTTTCTCTCTCTCTGGCCCCCCTTTCTGTCTCGACTAGCCCTTATATTTATAAGACAAAGTCGACATACAACAGAATTACAATGTTGGTCACATTACATCATTTTAGTTGTTATCTATCGGACCTTCACTGATCGCCCGTCTTCCTGGTTTGACCGATAATTATTCACCCGAGGCCGAGTCTGTATCGCTTGGTTAGCACGATGTCGCCCTTCTTTCTTCTCGTCCCTTTGTTTGACCATCTTCCTTCGTATGACCGAGTGCTTTCTGATTGTTCGCCCGACTTGTCAGAGAATAAGGGTCACATCACCTCCGACACCTACTGGGCCATCACGTCCGTCCCACGTTATACCTCGCTCTTTGCGCCGTTTGGTTCTATCCAGTGCTTCGCTGCTCTTTTTTCTTTGGTGTATCATAGCTTAGGATCTTGCCACCTAGCCTCGTGGATTATCTACACCTACATTTATGCCCCTTCTTTCGCTCGTGTGCTTGACAAGAGGGAAAGAAAATCGTTCCATCTTCCCACGTCCTCGAGCATGCCGGGAATTCCGCCATGCACCCACTAACTCTCCTTTATGACTTGTAACCATTGCCATCGGTTGAGGCGCTGCACCCTATAAATACCCTCCCTTATGTTCTCACTCCCTTGTTCGCCATTTTTCAGAGAAACGAAGTGTTTTTCATCTTTCTTCTCTTCCTCCCTTTGTTGCCGACGCCATTAATTCCGGTGACTCTCTTCTCTTTTCAATCTTCGTCCTAGTTGTTTCTGTTGGTGGGATTCGCGATGGTTGCGGTTTTCTCTTCCTCAGAGCTCGTATCTCCATGTTCGTTTTTCTTGCCATGCCTTCTTCTTCTCCGTCAATGACCGAAAAAAGGTGCGTGAGTGATACCTTCTCCGAGGGAGATTTCGTTTCTCTTGATTCCCTATTTTGGCTTGAGAGTCCTTCCCATCACGATTATCGTGCTATAAATTCTCTTTTTCCTGATGATTCTCTCTCTTTTCCATGTAGGTCTGATAAGAGAGTCTCCAAAGACTTGTCTGATGATGAGTTTATTGAACAGTTGAAGGAAGAATTCGGTCTTCACAACTATGAAGTGACCCTAGTCTCGGGCCAGGCGGGTGTGTTGATGAAGACCGATGTCGATAAGCATGAGCAGTCGTCCGAGGCGGTCATCGTCACTCGTGGGCAGTTGGAACTCGGCCTTCGCTTTCCTCTATACAACCCTGCCAGCCCTTTCTACTATGAGGTATTGTCGCAACTTCGTCCGTATCGGGCCTTGACTCAGTGGAATAGCAACAATTTTCGTCTGATGAATGAGTGGAGAGACCGAGGCGAGGGTCGCGGATCTACGGCCGATTGGTCGACCTATAAGCCTGGAGACGCTCCCGATTACACTTCTGCCAATTTTATCGTGAACTACCGGAGCGGGACAGCTACCAATTGTGACCTTGCTGGTTTCGCTGCTAGCCCTCACCGTCATAAATCTATGCCTAAGGGTGTTGAAAGATTGATGCTAGATGCAGATCCCCTTGGTAAAGGTTCCAACAAGCGTGCTCGCCACACCAATGACCCATACTAGGACCGAGTTCCACTTCTTGTTCGCGGCCAAATTTTGCATTGTATCTTTCCTCCTCCTCAATTTCCTGCAGAGCCTTATCCATTCTGGGTGATTAATGATGACAGGGTATGTTTCTTTCTTTCCATTTTCTTCGATTCCTGTTGTGTCGGCTCAGGATATTGATTACTTTCTTGTTATAGGTTAAGCCTCCGGGCGAGCCTACCAAATCGGCTTCTATTTCCAAGAAGAGGAGCGCTGGCACAAGGGTCGAGGAATACCAGGGGAAGGTAACAAACATATAGCTTTTAATATAAGTACATGTACTTGCCCCTGTTTTTTGCCTTCACGTGTTCTGACGCTGAACCTTGTGCAGAAAATCCCTATGCACGAGGATGAAGATGTTGGAGGGTACGATACTGTTGGAGGTGAAGGTTTGGTTCCCAGTAGTAATCCTCCTCGGGGTAGAGTGGCGGCGAAGGGAGTGATGCTGAAAAGCTCGGACTTCGTGATCGACATCCCCTATCAAGATGATGAGGACGATATATTCGGGGACGATCAGTTGTTTGATGAGGATGGTGTTGGACAGAAAGAAGGGGAGATTCCTTTGGAGACCACTATTGTGACTCCTACCGTGCAGCCTGGGGCTCAGGGTCCGACCGAAACATCGCTCCAAAAGCGTCCCCGAATGGATGTTGGTTCTTCCTCGAGCGTTTACACATCTTTTACCATATCGGGCCCTCTGTGTGATTCTCTTGGCGCATTACACTCGGAGGAGTTTGGTTCCTACACCGATGAGCAAATGATTTCTATCGTGCCCCTGTATCCTGACATTGCGCCGGTCTTTGATAATCTGGTAAGTGGTTTGTCTGCACTCTTCGTTTTGATGTTTCCGGGTCTTACTAATCTGGTCTTCGTTCTGATGTTTTCGTTTTGATAATCTGATTGCTGTCGTGCCCCTGTTTTCAGCCTTGTCTTGTTGTTTATGTTACACACCTGCATTTAATGTCACATGTATTGGTTATTAGTGCCTTTTCTGTCGAACACACTCAACAAGGAGGGTCATCGGGCCCGATGCCATGTCCCAGCCGAGGTATCTCATCACTATCTTTTAGATTCAGTGGAAAGGTTATAGTCGCGCTAGGTCTAGGCCCGATAATCCCGAGCGGTTATCGACCAACCAACTCGGGCAAGTGGTCACGACCACCTGCGATGGGGGTAACCTTTCAGATGTAAGTAGGTTACCTAGATGAGAAGAAATCATATCTTAACATCCTTTGGTATCTGGCTTCCAACCACCAGTACCCTTAGGCTACCTCGGCACTTGCACACTGCTACTGCCCCGAGTACGAATAGCCAGTCCACTGCAAGTCACCTCGGCACTTCCACACTGGCTTTGCCCCGAGTACGAATGACCATTCGAGTGTAAGTCACCTCGGCACTTCCTCACTGGCTTTGCCCCGAATACGAATGACCATTGGTCGCTCATGTCATATTTCATTGCCCTCGCGGTTTTAAAGAAATGAATGACAAGTATGTTTTCCTGTTTTCCTCGAACCCTTCATGGGTAATAGCGTTTCAGATGTTGAGCGTTCCACGGTTTCGACTCGGGTGTGCCGTCAGGTTTGAGTAATCGATAAGCTCCCTCGCCATCTTGAGATACGATTGTGTATGGTCCGCCCCACCTTGCCGCTAGTTTACCGCCCCTTTTGTCATGTTCCCAATCGGCTAGATATTTCAACACTAACTGCCCCGGTTAAAACTATCTTGGTCGAACACGTTTGTTGTATTCTCGTTGTAATATCCTTTGGTAATTCTCCATTTTTTGCAATGCCATCTCACTTGTTTCCTCCAAGTCATCGAGCTTGGCCAATATTAGATCTGCCGATATGTTTGTCTCCAGGCTTCAGTTCTTGTGGTGGGTATCATTGCTTCAGTTGGTAGTATCGCTTCGGTTCCATAGGTTAGCATGAAAGGTGATAGCCCTGTTGCTTCCCTTCGAGTGGTTCGATAGGCCCATAAAACATTGTAGAGTTCTTCGCACCAATTACCGTACTCTCCATCTAATTTTTTCTCCATATTATCGGCGATAGTTTTGTTTGTGATCTCGGCCTGCCCATTACTTTGAGGGTATATGGGGGTAGCCTTGATTTTTCTGATGTTGTAGGTGTTAAATAGTAGGTCGATGTTTTCTCCCTGGAGCTATTTTCCGTTGTCCGAGACGATGGTCGCGGGTACTCCGAAACGACATATGATGTGCTCCCAAATAAACCTGAAGACGTCTTTGTCACGGATATGTTTCAATAGTGCCGCCTCCACCCATTTAGTGAAGTAATCCGTCGCTACTATTAAGTATTCTCACTACCCCGATCCCACATGTAATGGCCCCACGATGTCGATCCCCCACTTGGCAAAGTGCCAAGGGCTTACTACCGAGTTTATAGTTACAGATGGCGCATGTATATTCTTACCAAATCGCTGACATTCTTCGCAAGCTCGTGCCATTTGTTTTGCATCATCATTCATGTACGGCCAGAAGTATCCCATCGTTTTCGCTCTCGCTGACAAACTTCGTCCCGAGCTGTGATTTTCGGCTGCCCCATAGTGTAGTTCGTTCAGTATTGTCTGGCCTTCTTCCTTGCTCAAACACCTTAAGAGGGGCCCCAAGTACGATTTTCTGTATAAGATTCCATCTCTTAACTCATAAGAGGCCGATTTGCTTTTGATCTTGTTGATCTCGGGTCCCCCTTGGGTAACTCGCCTGTCTCCAAGTACGAATGAATCGACTTTCTCCAATCTCCGTCTGGATATCTATCGGCCGTATTGATAGACACGTCGATAGATATCTCGGGTGTCTCTGGTATGGACGGGGCGAGGAGTCTCATGACACGAATTCCCTCCACACTTGGGTCTGCGAGCTGGGAGGCGATGTATGCCAGTGCGTCCGAGTGGTGATTGTATTTTCTGCATATGTGGAGGAATTTGATGTTGGGGATCTGGTTGATATAGAATTGGGCGAGCTCCCAGTATTTTTGCAGAATTGGATCGTGAATTGCATATTTGCCCGTGATTTGTCGGATTACCAACTGTGAGTCGCTAGTTAGCCTTATCGTTCGAAAAATTTCCCGCAGGTCTCAGATGTGATTCTTGGCTAGGCGACTTTTTACTAGCATATCGTCGACATAGACCTCAATGGTGTTATGTATTTGGTCCTCAAACATATCGCTCACCAACCTCTGATATGTGACGCCTGCATTCTTCAGCCCAAACGACATCTTGGTGTAGCAGTATAGGGCCCTTGGTGTAAAGAAGGAGGTGTGTTCTTGATCCTCGGGAGCCAGCGGGATCTGGTTATACCCCGCGTATCCGTGCATCAACGTTAGTGCCTCGTACCCCACTATAGATTCCACCAGTTGATCGATATTGGGAGAGGGAAACTGTCCTTCGGACAAGCTTTGTTCAGGTCGCTAAAGTCGATACAGATTCTGAATCCACCGTTTCTTTTTGGTACCACGACCATGTTCGATATCCACTGTGGGTAGTGCGATTTCCTAATTATTCCCGATTCCTTTAACTTCTTTAACTCCTTCTAGACGGCCGCCTGTAACTCTGATGCGAGTCGCCTCATCTTTTGTCGGATTGGCTTGAAGCTTGGGTCGATCCTTAGGTGGTGACAGCATACCTCTGGATCTATACCCTCTATATCGTGCATGCTCCATGCGAATGCGTCCATGTTTTCCTTTAGCACCGCCATGAGCTGGTTCACCTGTTCATCCGATAGTAAGGACCCGATCCTTACCACCCTTGGTTCCTCTTGAGTTCCCAAATTAACCTCTCGAGTAGGTTCCACGGCCGAGAAGTTTGGTCTTGATTCCTTCACCGGCGTCGTCTCCTTTAATTACTATGAAGGCTCGCTTCCTTGTGCTTCGTAAGCCATGACCGCTTGCGAAATAACCTTTTGCAGTTCTTCTGCGACTTTGGATTCTTTAGCCTTTTTCTTCTCTCCCCTTTGTCGTACTCGCCTCTCCTCATTTATATGGGCGTCGGCCTGCATACATTGTCGGGCTGCCTGTGGATCTCCTACGACCTCTGCAATCCCCTTGTAAGTTGGGAACCGTAATCTTTGATGATAGGACGATGCCACTCCTTTGATTCCCGCGATCCATGGTCTTCCGATAATAGCTTCATAGGGCGAGGTGACATCGACCACACAAAATGTAGTTAAAGTATCCAGGTAGCCACCTCTATCCGATACCCTTAGAGTTACTTCGCCCTTCGGGATGGTTACCGTCCCATTAAAACCGTATATACGATATGTTGACGGGACGAGTATATCATCCGACAACTCCATCCTTTTGAACGTCTCGTAGAAAAGTACTTCGACAGAGCTTCCACTATCTACTAGTATCCTTCTTACCCCCCATTCCTCAATTATCAGGGTAATAACCAAAGGATCACTGTGAGCTTGGCCGTTCATCGGGACATCTTGGGCCGAGAAAAGATAGGTCGCACCATCCACGGTTCCATAGGCAAAGCTTTTGCTACACTAAAAATTTCCTTCCCACTATGATCTCTCTTGTGTATTCTAGACACTATTCCGGGATTCAGATTGTACGCTTGAGTGGCGGAATGCGAAATCGTGTTGACAAACTGCGTGGATCTGTCGATCCGAACCTGATGGACTGGTGCATGGGGCGTTGCGGTCGTCTAGGCTGGATGTCGGACGAACTGTCTCAGATAATCGTCTCTGATAAGGTGTTGCACGATGTCTTTCACTTCTCGACAGTTGTTTGTAGAGTGGCCTCGACTGATGATAATGGCAATATTTCGGGTGATCCTTGGTCTCTTCGAACTGTATCCCTCTTGAAGCCGGGTATATGATGTCACTCCTTTTCTCGACTTCATTGAAGATTTCCTCCAGTGGAGCATTCAAAGGGGTGTACGTTCTCGCCTCATGCCTTGGCCTCTTCCCTTTAGCTATCCATTCCTTCTTCCCATTTCCTCGAACGGGCGGACTCGGTCTCTTCTCGGGCCGTCTTTGAGTATCGTCCAATGTTGACTCGGGCGCTGCACTAGATTCTTGCACTCCTCTATATCTTGACTCTTCCTGGATTTCTTCTAGGGCGATGAAATGCTCTTGCATTTTCCTCATTTCTTTCAACGTTTGTGGTTTCTTAGTGAACATAGCTACCCAGATGGGATCCGATATCCCGAGTGCGTTTTCAAACCCGAATATCTGCTGGTCGATGGGTACTTTCCCAATCTATGTACACAAATTTCTCCATCTATCGGTCAATGATCTGAGCAGTTCTCTGAACCGTCAGTCCAAGGTGAATAACCTGTTGACCCTGGGCCGAGGTCTACTGTTGTGCATGTATGTCTCAAGGAAGGATTCGACTAGAGTCTCATAACTGTTGACTGTTCCTGGTGCGAGGTTGTAGAACCATTTCCTTGCCTCGCTTTCCAAGATTGCAGGGAATAATTTGCACATTACCACCTCATGGTTTTTCCATTGTATTAGGGACATTGTGTACATCTTCAAATGCTCGACTGCGTCTCCCGTGCCGTAGAACCTCGATGGGAAGGTGGGGAGCGTGCACTTAGGAGGGAATGCCCTTAGTTCTAGCTCTTGGGTGAAAGGGGTCCTCTAGGCCTCGCTTATAACCTCGACGAGCTTGTCTTCTTCGCCGGTTCCTGACAGCTTCCTTATCTTCTCCTCCAACTCTCTCAGCTTGGCTTCAGTCGCATTATCGGACCTTGTGTTTCTCTGCTTATTGTTCCTCTCACGCCTTTCGTCGTCTGTTGATGATTCCTCGGGTGGTCCGTATCCCCTGACAGGTGGTGTCGTGGGTGGTCCCGATCGATCGTAATTGCTTGGTCCCACTGCAGATGGTGCTAGCCCGATTCGTCCTTGGTGACCCGATGTTCCTCGACTTGAGGATCCTCTCGACCTCGGCCTTAAGTTCCGTAATTGATAGTTTTCGAACTCTAGAGCCAGATTCCTCTGCTGAAGATCTCTTAAAGCCGCCTCTTGCCTTCTTTGGCTTTCTAGAATCGCGAGAAGTGTTGGGTCTGTGCTATCATGGATGGAATGACCATTCGGATGGCCTAGATGGGCAGGGGGTGGTGCCATTGTCACAGGTGGTGGAGGTGATATATTGGGAGGTGTCTGAGTTGATGTCGCCGGATCGACCCAGATAACCGCTTCTCGTCCCAGTTGTACTCGCCTTAACCGCTCTTTCTCTCGTCCGAGGGCTTCTTGATACTCAGCTTGTCGTCTGATGTCTCGTCTTTGAGCATGCAGGATCAATGCTTCCTCGTCGTCTTCTGTGTCTGACGCGGTGAGTCCATCTATTTGACCATCCCTCCTTGCGGGAGAGGCGATTCGCTCCAGTGGCGATGGGTCATCATCTCGTCCTAGACCCATCTCCTCATCCACAGTTGGCACCTCTTGCAGCGGCTCGTGATTCCTCTGGTGGTGGATGCCCGTCACTTCCTATCCTCGTCCCAGTTACTCCCCCTTGCATGCTACTACCGGAAACTGTGCGGTTCCTCAAAGTTCTCCCCATCCCCGACGTTCTAGCCATCGGACGTGGTACACTATCAGCCCGAGAGTCGTCCGTCCCTACGTCAGCAAAAGCAGACAACACCTTACTTTGACCTGTTTTGAAATTTTTTTATTGCACGTACGATTTTTGGAAGAAAAAGGTGACTGACACTAAGACTGAGTTTTAAAAGTACGATTCCCCCTGGCCTACCGAGCTGACCTTGCCAGTTTGCCACGTTCCGACACTAAGTGTTTCTTTTAAACAGGTATCCTGCTACGTCGCTTTTAAGGGCACGACGTCGCTTTCAGTACCACGACTCTGCATTAACTACAATTTGTCCTACATTCCCTAGACTCCCAACCATTAGCACCTAGTTCTTTGCGAGTAAAAAAGGTCTAAACTCGTACTTTTATGAGGTCACCACGCCGTGGAAAAAACTAAACTAAGACTTATGCACTTCCTTGGAACTGCAAAGGGATGTCTTCCCTTGATTCCTTGGATTCTTTCACCAGCGATGTATGATTCGCCGTGCTGTTGTTTCGGCGCTTTCCCAAACCAACATGGAACCTAAAACAACTTCTACCATACATCAAAGATGTTACTTGGGAGTTCATGAGTTTTCCGCTGTCGGACTCACAAGACAATAACTAAGATCAAAATATCAAGAGAAGTACGAAAGATGCTACGAAAACGAAAATTAAGACCCGAGAACACACTCGGCTAGAGACAAGACTAGTCGACTGTTCAGATTCAACCCAGCTGAAAACGTTTGCTAACAACTCAACTTTCTCAACAAAAATTTAACTATACCAGCAGAACTTAAACCAAACGATGATAAACAGACTTTTGCCGAGCAGAGTTCATCTCCTAGCATCAACTAACACGCAAAGTGTTTTTAGGACCTTTTGGATCGTCTCTGCCGGTACATGTAGTCAAGTTATCCGGAGAACTTAGACATTCCCTTTAGTCGGCGCCAGAATGTAGTTGCCAGAAACTACACACTACATCCAATGGATTATGGGGAGATTCCACACAACATGAAGAAACATAAACAAACATAGACGCAAGGATTTACGTGGTTCGGTATGATTACCTACGTCCACGGGGTGAAAGGATGTGTATTATTACTCTTCTTCTTTGGTTACAAGTTGTACTCCCTCTCTCTAGTGGTGATGCTCTCTCAACTCAAGTAGGATGCCTTGTTTTCTCTCCCTCTGACCCCCCTTTTTGTCTCGACTAGCCCTTATATTTATAGGTCAAAGTCGACATACAACAGAATTACAATGTTGGTCACATTACATCATTTTAGCTGTTCTCTATCGGACCTTCCCTGATAGCCCGACTTCCTGGTTTGACCGACAATTATTCACCCGAGGCCGAGTCTGTATCGCCTGGTTAGCACGATATCGCCATTCTTTCTTCTCGTCCCTTTGTTTGACCATCTTCCTTCGTCTGACCGAGTGCTTTCTGATTGTTCGCCCGACCTGTCAGAGAATAAGGGTCACATCACCTCGGACACCTACTGGGCCATCACGTCCGTCCCACGTGATACCTCGTTCTTTGCGCCATTTGTAACTATCCAATGCTTCGCTGATCTTTTTTTTTTTGGTGTATCATAGCTTAGGATTTTGCCACCTAGCCCCGTGGATTATCTACACCTACACTTCTCATAACCTTTCTCTACCTAATTTTTATGATTTTCTTTTTCTCATATCATTAAACATATTGAAGCGAAGAAATTGTGGATAGATCTGGAGGCGAAATCGGTAAGGGTTTTTGTGATTTTGATTGAATTACCTAAGTTTATTATGAACTTCTAATTAAATCGAGGGTATTAATCTATTTTTTTGGTGATTCACTCAATGTTTTGTAGGTCTAATCTACCTCTCTTTTCTTTTTTTTTTGAGAAATTAAGTTAGGGTTTTTTATGGGTTTAGGATTTTGATTCATCTTTTTGATTTTTATTATGACTGGATGCGAATAGATTGATTAAACAATCGAATAGATTTAGTCAGCAAGTTGGAGAAATCATTATTTCGTTACTACGGTGTAATCAAAATTATCGATCTGGGATTTTTTTTTTGATGCGTATAATTCACTTGAGAAATCTGCTAAGTAAGGAAATCCTGAGATAATGAATCTGCTACGTGCCTAAATCCTGATCATTTTACTAACTTTTTGGTATGTTGATGTGAAAGGGAGGATTCAATTATGTTTCAAGATCTGTAGTACGATCCCATTTCTTCTTTGTGTGGTAGTTTTTTTCTTTATCAAATTATAGGTGTTTGTAGCTAAACCTCCTCCGTTCTCAGAATTTACAAGTTAGTATGTCTAGTTCGGCCGTGATAAATTTTATTAATTTTATCTGTAACTTTTCTGGTTTTCTATTCTGATGTACAGATTCCTAATCGGTATGGTAGTGAAACACTGAATCCAACAAAATAAAATCAATTTCCATTGCTTGATATATACATGGCATCTCAGAAAGAAAAAAAAGGTATGTTGATAAGAACTTGCTTATGTTTTTCCAATGCGTGCCACATGTAATTGATTACTTGCCTCTTAGGCTTTGTTTGGTAATTTTGAATTTGTTGTCGAAAGGGTTTTCGTCTGCCAGGGAAATGAAACTCCTGAACCAATTTTTCAATCTAGAGTTTGCGTACCATTACCACTTGTCTACTGTTTATCCATGAGGGAGACACAAAACCTGCGTTATAGTGTCGAAAGAACAGGAGATGTGGAGAAATACGAGGTAGCTGATCAGCTTGCCATGTGTAAGTTCCCTAATTGAAGACATGGTCTTCTATGTTAAGTTGTAGGCACGAGAGTAAAGACGAGGTAATTTTAGAATTTGTACATGCTATGAATCATGGACACAATCGAGTTAGAGCTATAGTTTTGGGATGTCATGTTCATGAAAACTAATAAGCTTCACAGTTCGTATGGATCCTAACTTTTTATTAAGACTTTTCTTCTTCACAATCCGTTTTGCTATTATAATATCTTTGTTGTTTGAGATAGCCAACTATCCTTACATATGTATGAGGCTTAAGGCGTAAAGAATCCCTTCCTAAAATTCCCTTTTGTATCTTTTAGAACCTATGAGTCTAAAACATACTCTGGTTGCTAAATTTGTTTACAGTTTCCTTTCTATTTTATAATTTAAATTGTTACAGGACCTATGTGCCTTATATAATCCCTTTTGTATGGTGACTCATCAGTTGTTTCTTTGTTGCTTTATGGTGAACCATGGATGATAACTTTAGGTCTCCAAGTAACGTCTCTTACGGATTTGGATCACTACAGCTTGTTGGTTCCGAAGCCGAAGAGAATAGTAATGTTCACACATCATCGCAGAATGACCCTGTAAGAAACAAAACAGGCAACATCTGTAATTCAAATCATCTCATGCCAATGGAGTATAGCATGGACTACCCATGGACATTGTGTCAGAGAAATTTTGAACCAGACTTGGAATTATTGCTTGATAAGTAGTCCCACCTGAGATTGTAGATTGGAAGAAAGTTTCCAACAATATGAAGGAATAAATATGGAATCGATTTACTATTTATTTTTTTCTGTTTTTTTATTCTTCTTCTTTGTTGTTCTGAACATGACGCGGCTTTTATTGTTGAATTCAGAGATGCTTGGGTTGTTAACTTGTTAATTGAATTCAAAGTTAATTTTAATAAAATGGGTTGCATTTGCTTACAAAATTCATATATTGCTTTGTCTGTAGTATTAATCTAACAATAAAAAGGAAAAAAATAAATTCTTGTAGCTCAATCAGATTCAGCTGAGGAAAATTTGGATGAAACTGACTCACCTGAATCAGATTCGACTGAAACTGACTCACCTGAACCAGATTCGACTGAATATCTGATTATAAAATTTCGACACTCACCAATAGTCGGTATTCTTGGACAAAAAAAATACCTTGTTTATTTCTTACCGATATGAACCATCCTATAATAAATAGTACACCAAAAATAAGACAGATTTTAGGACGGGTTGTACTAGTCTTATAACTCAATTTACGATAGATTTTGCCTGTCCTAAATTACGCATTCTGGACTAGTGTTGCTTCTTTCCACTGTCAATGGAGTAAATAGTCAGACGACTACTGCAGTGAACCTCTTGCTCACAGGGAACCAGGAATCTTATAAAAATAATCTCTTTCCTAGAAATCATTACAGCACTTTGGTACATTCTAGTGGTATAAATTCTTGTGCTACCAATGAAAGCATGTCTTGTGCTTATAAGAACAACTCTGGTAAATTTAAGTCTAGAATATGGAGACCCATTTTGGAAAATCCCCTAGAACCAATCTCTAGAGGTCCTAGACTTTATAATCAGAAGGGTTCTTCTTCTGTGATTCCAGGAAGGGATGTGCGACATTTCCCTAAATTTGGAAACTGCCAAGGGAAGACAAGAAATGCTGAGATCAGATATCCTAGTGGAAATCACAACTATTCTCTCAAAACCTATGGTGAGACTATGTCTCGCTCTGCTACCTAGTATCTGAGAGTTTCATTCTTGTATCTAACTTGAGAGATACAAGGATGATGTTTGAGAGATGCTCAAGTATTTTGCTGGTTTTCATCGTTTTGTATGTTTGATATTTTATGAAGTTTCTAGTATTTCTTTCCTTCATCACTGTGACCTTTTGGGGATGGAGTATCTTTGAAATCAACACAGTATGCAGTGTTTCTGATTGGGTCCATTTATTTTGGCGTATGGGTTGGGCCACGAATGTCCATATCTCCTTGAGGAACTCTAGGGTTTCTATCTAGGGTGCACTTGAATAAAGAACGAAATTCCTAACCTTCAACTGCAGATAAACCAGCTTATTGATGGACAGGCAAAAATCCTTGGTACTCAGAATATCTTGATTAGGAATCAAAAGAAAGTTATCCTTGACTGCGCTAAGGCTCGACATTTTGCTCGCATTGTCGATCGAAAAACTAACGTTCTAACTCTTGAACATGGTGTCTCTACTGTTAACAAGATCAAGGATATCAGTAATTCCTATTTTGATGGACCATTTCAGAGGTATGAAATCATCAAGGAAAACTGAGTTTATTTTTTGTTGCCTAGTATGTCTTCTTTTTTATTTAGTTGGAAGAATAACTAGTGCTTGGAATAACAATGATTGTGACTACACATAGCTATTATTTTCATCTTCATGTTTTTAGGTTTTTAGTTTAATTTCTAAAAACTGTTTGGAGGATGATGTTTTTGCAGTATTTAATCTTTATTATTTTTTATATTGCAACTTGTTATGGGATATTGGTGTTTACGCCCGTGAACTATGTTGTCCCATATTTTGTCAAAGGTAAAGTCGTTTATAATCGGTATTCGTTTATTGATTAAAGAATGAATGGACTTTTGACAAACACAAAAGTTAAGCCTATATTGTCAATCTTTGATGGAAGATATGTTAAAATCTTCTGTGTACAAGGATGAGGTCTATTAATTATTGTTATGCATATAATGATTGAAGATAGAATGAATCCTTGTGTTTTCCACAATATTGATCTTCATTGATCCATATTTTATGTATTACTGTAAGGCTCCGTAATGTGTTTTATGTTGAGAACGATACAACCGAGTTGATCATTTTATGATTAGCTTTGTTGGTTGTTTCGTAAGATACTATATGTTGAGCATTTTGAACTAAATTAATCATCTTGTTTCGTTATTTAGTTATTACTCCATAAGTTTTTTTCCTGTGTTGAGTATATGTTCGATTAAGCCAATCACTCTCGTATAGTTAACTTAGTCGTTGCTCCGTAAGTTTACTTATGTTGACACAATCAATTAAATTGATCACCTTTTGTGTTTATTTTATTGCTTATTCCATTAAATTAATCATGGGTTTACTTATGGTTAATTTGATTGAGTTTTTGATATAAAAATCATTCTTATGGTTTTGGTGTCCAATAAAAATCCTTCTTTTCTTTTGAAATTAAGGTCGCTTGTTGTTGTTCTTTCGGAAATGACATCTAATGGGGGACCATTTTTGATGGGGGGTGTACCAACCCAAAATCAAGTACAATAGAAACTCCATAAATTAATATGGTTGAGACCACTGAAAATTACCAATTAAGTGAGATATTAATTAACCGATAAAATAATAACTATTAATTTATATACTAATTAATAGCTTATTAATTTATAGAGAAATTTATTATTAAATAATTTTCTAAATATAATGTTAAATTCTTCAAAGCACCCTTCAATCTCCCACTTTGCTTAATTGTAAACTTCCATCAACATATAACACAAGTTTAGACAATTCAGATCAACAATTAGACGGTGAAATCACTCAAGACTTGCAAAATTTGATTAATAAGATGGGTAATCGCAATTCAATGAATGTCAAGATATCCCGAATATCTGGAAGAAAATGAAGTTACGCAATTGTTGACTGATAAAAAAATAATTGAGAGCGGTATGAAACTGACATAGATGGGAAAAAAGATGATGAAGGTTATACAAGAGACCCTCCTTCGCGAAACGAGGTTGTTAAAGCGGCAAGAATTGAATGATAACAAAACTTAAGGATAAAATTCAACTTTTACAATGATAACAAAACTTAGGGATGACATTCAATGTGATATTAATTTTAACAAAAAACAGAAGACAACTGAATCGGTTTTAAAAAATCTTCACAAGTCATTAATGTATTGAAGATATATAATGAATTATTAATTATTAATTTATAACTTATATGGGACTACATAGATAATCAAAAAATATTATTTAGTAATTTTAGCGAATCATTAATTTGGCACGTTGTCCCCGACTCGGGACCGGCTAAAAATATTATTTAAGAGAATTTATTAAATAATCGAGTATTAATTAAAGGAGTTTCTACTTTATTTTTTTGTCCTACATGCATATTAGTACATCCCAAACAAAACGGTACCCCCACTAGTAGTCTTGGAAAATCAAAGCCGGATATTCTTACCCGATAGTTTTTACCAATAGATTGTAGTGAGTAGTCTGTTAAATTTACCAAATTTGACATTTTTACCGTGCAACTGGAGGACCTTTGACAGGATCATAAGGTTTATCATTTTGATTTTTGCCTAAAAGTTATACATCACCTTGTTTGTTATTTCTGAGTTGTCTGAGTCTATCTCGTTTGGATCTGACTGATATCATCAGACTCAAATGAATCTGATTCAATATGTTTATTTTTTATGTCAGACCTGACTCAAAAATATATGGCTTGGTCCCATGAATCAAGAACATTTTTTTCCTCTATTCAAATGAGTCTGAATCGAGGGTTAGTTCGAGTCAATCTAAAAAACAATGTGTTTGATATCTGATTGGAGCCGAGTCAGGGACCAGGTCAGTTTCAGACGCCGAGTCAGCGAAAAACAAACACTCATAGACTCCACCCGACTCGAATGGATCCCGCACCAAGATCCCTTATCAACAAGATTATCTTCTCACGAAACTCTAGCCTTTTGGTTATATTTTCTTAGTCTTAGTACTTGTGTCAGGCCGGTAAGGCTGGTTGGACTTTGTGGGTGTTTGCACTAGCCCTTCTTCTTTGTTGCGTCTTTTGTTTGCTTTCTTTTCTGTTCTTTTCGTTTTTCTTGTTAATAACATTATTCGGCTTAGAATTATCAATTAATTTCTTTCTCGTTGGAGCATCGGTTCTCTAAGATGCGAATTTTTCTGAGTGGTTTGGATGCACAGTCCAATGCACATTTTGTGTATTTTGTCGTTGAACTTCTTGTTTATTCAAGTACCTGTCGGGCACCCTTCTAAGCTTTCGTGTAGGCAATCTCATGATCTGGACGGAGTGTTATTATGCATAAAGAGAAGCTTGTTTCGTTCAATTCCAAACCATTTTGAGCTGTTTTAGCCCATTTTTTTGACTTTCCCACCCATTTCGATTCGAAAAACAGAATGAATGGACTTTTGACAAAATTGTAGTTATGTCGAATCTTGAAGGCGTAGGATGGAGGTTTTGGTGCACTTAAAGAAACAAATCTCGGATTATGTTGCATTTTGAGAGTGTGGGTCTTCCCTCGCTTAGGAAGAGAAATTACGGGTTCTATATATTATTTCCACATGATAGGATAGAAGACGAGGTAAATGAAAGCTTTACGAAAAGATTTGTTGTATGCTTTATATTGATATTTATTTCATTAATAGTTCAAGTCCAGCGACCACTGAGTGGCCTATTCGTGTTGCTCAATAAGCTATACTTCTGCAACTAGCTATTGGCATCGGTTAGACACCTCATGCAGCATCAACATAACTGGTAGGAAAAATGGGTGTCATCATGGACAGGATGCTGCAAGAGCTTATTCGGCAGTCAAATCACACTTGCACAAGTATGGTTTTCATATTGTCTATTGATGCATTTAAAAAATGGATTCCCTGGTTCTGTTGTATTTTGAATGTGTGGGTATTTCCTCATTTATGAAGGGAAAATTAGTTTTTATTTTTGCTTCCACTAAAGATTGGAAGTTTGGGTTTTAGTGAACCTAGTGTGAAAAAAGATGCTTCTCAGATGAAGCACTACCAGCTCCCAGGTATCCACGCTACTGTGTAAGTTCAGTCGAGTCCGGGAGAGTGTTCTCGATCAGAAAGAGTCTATGGTTATGTATGTAATTTTTGAGGAATTAATAAGCTCTTGACTTGTTGACGATAATGCTGGTCATTTTAATTACAAAGCAGTTAAATTTTGTTGCCGCCTGCGGCCCGCATTATATTTACCTGTTTACAGATTTTGATTGAAAACAAGAAGATGAAAAATTGAAAATCGTTAATAAGATTACTGAATAGTATGTATTATTGCTCCAATGAAAGCTAAATTAAGACCTAATTTTAAGCTAATGAACTTTTATGGCATTATACAACTTAAGGTGATTCAAAGACCTGATTTAGACAGGTTCGAGATCAAATATATTACCGAGAAAGATTAAAAATTGAGATTTATTTTCAGGTATATAGTTTGGTCTAGTATGTAAGTATACATAACAAGGTTCCAGTTTCTCAATATAGCGGTCGAGAATCCTAGTGGGAGTTCTATGAGATTTTAGGTAACTAGCACATCTACAATGTGGAATAAAAATTACAGACGCCCAGTCAAGATTTGGTGCCACATCCAATTCTTTAAACGCTTTGGTCCAACCAACTTTTGCAGAAGTGCTAGGTCCAATACCTATTGTTGATGGTGGTTTTTAGCTTATGGTTAAAATCGTAAAACCTTGCATCTGATGTGACATCACTCTGTAAGGAAACGGAGCCATGAGTGTTAACCTCTCCACATGCATATTTATTGAGCCTTTCAATATATTTACATGAAAATTATCCAGACTGGCGAATGTAGCAACCATCCCACATGTTCTGTAAATTTCGGCGCCTTGCCTATATTCACTTAATATAAGTTTCTTTGAATGCTTTTTGTGCTATCTTCCCCGGCTGAACCCTTTATGTTCGTATGGCATGACAATTTGTGTTCACTCGCAGCAGAGTAGCACGTATTTCCAAATATCAAGGATAAGGTCTTTGCATAAGGTATTCAATCAGAAAGCATGCTGCTCTCTGACAATGAACTTGAAAGAACTCTGTGTCAACACATATAATTCAATCGATTACCATGACCAATTTGCAAAAGCTAGGATTTTGCGCCTTGCGCAATATATCAGACCTTTCTTGTCGAAATCAAGTATAGGCAAACTAGGTAATTAATCTGCCATGGATTAGTAGATGCAAAATCTTTCCCAGAATCAGAAAACAAGGAACCACATGATAGGAGCATCGACGAAGATAGGCGTAGCCATGCCCAGCTGACGCCATTTGCCATTGGCCACACCCCATCCTAAACCAGCCATATTTCCCTCGTCCAATCAAGTCACTCTAAACTAGCCACACACACATAAGTTGTGGTTGGGCCCCTACTTGTCGGCCCCACTCCCATCGACCAATCAGGTCGCTCCAAAGCTTCCATCATGTCTTCATAGTCTGTCGATGACATGGCACAGTCGTGTTGTTGACTGGAAGCTTCCCCGGCTAATTTATACAAGCGGTAAACATGTTCGCCCTCCGGTCGCGAAAAGCGCTTGAATTGGGTATTCTTCGTTTGGACCGCAGTCCTTTTATTCCCGACAACAGGTCTCATCCGAGGTGGGCTAAAAACAGACTTGGTATTTCCCTTCGTTTGCACCTGGGGCAGAAATTCTAACCACTTAGGGAGGATGGTGAACTGCTCCGACTGTTCTCCTTGGTCTACGATAGGTTGTGTATAGAAAAATGCATCCGCCATATAGGCCTCCTCCGGTCCAAACGGATTGTTCGTAGCTGGAATCTGGAATTGTTTTCCTCCAATGTTAGTCTTGACATACTGGTGATATGTAGACGCGACTACTTTATGATTCAAGAGCCATCCTCGGCCCAACAATACATGAAAGGTGGTATCATCTTCGAGCATATAAAAAGGGGTAAGCGTTCTGATAGGTCCAATCTTCATCATCAGATGTACTATTCCTATTGCCGTCTGAGTCTGTCCTCCAAATCCCCTTACAGTTGTTGCACCTGTTTTGATTGACGCTCTTGATACTCCTAAAGACTCCAGCATATGCAGGGAAATCATGTTAAGGGATGCTCCGCCATTTATGAAAGCTCGCTTGAGGGGATGCTTGTTGATATGGGCTGTGAGGTACAAGGTCCGGAGGTGCTCTCCTGGATAGCATATATCTTCGTTAGTAAAGGTGATAGATTCCCGTGGAAACGGGTTATACGCCTTTATGGACGCGATTGATGCGATAAATTTAGATGCTTCGCGAATTTGATCCTTGCTGAAACCAAGAGAATCAAAGAATTGATGGGCCAAGACCGTTTGGGAGAATTTGCTGGCAACTCCGGTTGTATCTGAAAAGATGGTCGTATCAGTCGCCTCATACGCTTTCTCATATTTCTCGCCTTCCCATGGTCGCCAGGTTTCCTCTTCTACGGGTTCATGAGAAATCATCATGACTTGATGTTGAGGGAGCGGATATTTCTGAATGCTTTTTTCTCCTATTTTCGGTTCACCTCTGGCTTGTTTTCTTTGTACTATATAACGTAGAGAGAAACATTCCACGGTCGGATGATGGACTCTTTGATGATAATGGCAATACTGCTCATGCAACTTATCTGTCGCGGTAGGTTCTGTAGCCACATGTGGCAGAGTATCTTCTTTATTAGTTATCCATTGCTCAATAAGTCATACTATCTTCTCCCTGCTGCATGGTAGTGGTGGTCGCGGATTTGGTCTTCCTCCGTCCGCTCTTCCACCTCTCTTGCTCGACTGTCCTCTCCGATAAGGGCCAAAAGCAGTAGCTTTTCCTCTGTCACCTCCCTGATCATTTGATGCAGCATTGACGGAATGTGTTTTCCAGTTGTGTCCACCTGCTCCGGAGTTCATAACGTCCGCGCAGTCTGATATCCGGGCCGCAACCTCTTTTACATCAACGAAAGTTTGGAATTTGAAATTTGTCAAACTTAGCCGGAAGATTGCATCAATTCCTCGAATATTAATTTCCACCAAGCGCTCTTCTAGGATGTCCTCGTGACATTCAAGTATGAAATCCCGGAAGCGAGTGATGAACTTCCCAATTTCTTCTCCAACCCGCTGGGTGCATCTTCCCAAATATATTGATGTGACTCTCCTCTGGGCGGAATAAAACTTCTTCAAAAAGAGCTGTATCATAGAGGGAAATGAACTGATACTTTTGGGTTTCAAATTATCATACTAGGTAAAAGCATTGTTTGTAAGTGACTTAGGAAATTCCCTTATACAAAGGCTTTCATCCTGAGCGTATGCATTCATCGCTGATGAAACGACTCACATGCTCGCGGGCATTTCCCTTTCCTCCATACGTCTTGAATTTTGGTGATATATAATCTTCAGGATAAGAGTAATCAGCAACCTCCGTAGAGTACAATGGCTCTAGTGAATCGTAGGTGTTGTGTTTTGTTACTCGATAATTTTCCTCTAGATATTTGGCGATCGCATCCTATGTTATGCTCGGAACTGTGTTCTTTGTGTTGGCAGTTTTAGTTGTTACCGTGCCTTGTTCTCTTGCTCGCTTCAGTCGTCCGCGTAGCTATTTTTGCTTCTTAATGGATGCGTCTAATTCCTCTTGTAACTCGGACATCTCTTGCTCGCTGGTATCTGCCGCGGCTTTCTCTTTAAGCGATTCTCCTTTCTTTTGGAGCGTTCCTGCATTTTGGGATGCTCCTTATCCTTGTACTATGGGTTTCGTGACCACCGCTTGGAAGTGTATCTCATCATCGCTTTCCTCATGTACGTCTTCTACGAAAACACCATCCGGGTTAGGTACTGCTCCGCTCGCTGGTAATTCTTGGCTCGCACTTGGGAGTATAATGCTGGAAAAGAAGTTAAGAACCTCCCACTGTGGTCACAATGTTGATGGGTAAAATTCGGGAAGGAGGAACTATCCCTAATCACATAAAGTACTCCCAAGGAGAAGGTAGATAGGTATAAGTAATGAGGAATTAATGATGATCTCAAAAAGTGTACCCTCACGAGGGGAACCCTTGATCCGTTAAGAGGACGTTGTTTCTAGGATTAATTATTTTCATGTATCAACAGAGACTGATTGGGGTTCAAATATAGTCCAGTCTGAAGTTATTTTGGAGTATGCTAGTGTCTGTAGCGGCTTAATACAGTGTTTATTCAATCTGGACTAGGTCCCGGGTTTTTCTGCATTTGCGGTTTCCTCGTTAACAAAATTTTTAGTGTTTGTGTTACTTCAATTTCCGCATTATATTGTTTTATCTTTATAATTGAAATAATACAGGTTGTGCGTTTATATAATCAATTAGAATAATCCAACCTTTGGTTGTTGATTATCATTGATTGATCATTGGATATTGGTCTTTGGTACCATCCAAGTTATTCCTTGTATTTGATTAAAACTCGCAGTTCCTTCTTGAGTAAATCAAATCAATAAAGAGATATAAACTCGTTGATATACTTTTAATTGATTGAGTCTTGTTGATTCTCTTAAAAGTATATTCTAGTTTGTCCATACAGATTGCTAAGCAAAATATTGGGTGGTGTTGTTAGACCCCCGCTTTTTCAATTGGTATCAGAGCAGGCAAACACGTTTAAGACCTTACAACTCTGTGTTTGTAGCAATCTGAGTTTGAGGACAGAATCTCTTACGCATACCAAAATTCCTCTTAAAGCTTTCAACTGTGTCAAGTGTCTCGGAAATACCTCAAAGGATTACTCCTTAGATGATTCTTCCGAATCCCGAGGTAGGAAGACTGTCTCATCTCGTGTTGACTACTCTTCATCCAATGAGACATTGGACATAATGGCAAAAGATGAAATGGAGCTCACCAGAATTTCAAAAAATTCTACTGAATTTTTTGATCTTCAGAATCATGATCAGCTCATCGATGAATTTGAAAAGTCTATTAATCAATAACATGTACTCTATAACATCATAGAGTCATTCTCTAAGGATATTGAGAAACTTCTTGAAGAAAATAATCTATAGCGTGAAAAGATTTGTGATCTTGAAAAGATGATCAAAGAAGGCTCAATTAGAGAAAAATGTTTGATCAAGACGCATTCATCTGATCTTGACAGACTTCGTGTTGAGAAAGAGAAACTTGATGCATCACTTGTTCTAGCCATGGACAGTGCAAATCCTTGGAAAAGGAAAACTCTGCCCTAAGGAGAAATTCTTCTGCACAAACTAATTCTCATGAGTTACAGTACAAAATGAAATTTTCTCCATAAGAAGATTGTGTCAAGAAAAGTTTTCATAACTTACAGTCTTCTCTGGTGGCTATGAAATCTAAACAAGTGCCAGTTGTTGCTTCTCTTTCACGAACTTGTACCTTTTGTGGGAAAAGAAATCACTATGCTATCCATTGTTTTGCCATGAAGAAACAAATTTCTAAACTTCGCAATTTGCACTAGTCCAAAATCAGGATTTTGAAACACTTGGTGTTTGCGAAAAACAACAAATCCAGTGTGTCGTTTAATATTTATAGTTATGATATGTTAAATAATAAGAATTTTATAACTACACTTTAAATATGTCATTTTATTTAGTTTTTATTTCACCCCATCCCCTATAAGTCCCACCCAACAGATAAAAAATAATGATTATTCTTACCTACCAAAAAAAGGAATTTTTTTTTGAGGGATTGTATGCCGTTGATAATTAAAGATCCGGTGGTTAATATTTGGGTTGGAAATATTTTAGGATCCGAATGAATTGGTGTAGTCTAATTAAAATCTACAATTAATTTTTGACCTTTAATAAAAGGATCCTACGGCCGACTCTTAAAAACTAACTCCTAAACATCTCGAAACTACTTGAGTGAAGACTCGAATCAGATTGAGAAATAATAATGGCCTCCGTAGTCTCCTCCATCGTGGGTTTATCAAGACGAAACCTTCTCATAACCTTTCTCTACCTAATTTTTATGATTTTCTTTTTCTCATATCATTAAACATATTGAAGTGAAGAAATTTTAGGTAGATCTGGAAGTGAAATCGGTAAGTTTTTTTTTGATTTTGATTGAATTACCTAAGTTTCTTATGAACTTCTAATTAAATCGAGGGTTTTCATCTATTTTTTGGTGATTCACTCAATATTTTTTAGGTCTAATCTACCCCTCTTTTCTTTTTTTTTTTGAGAAATTAAGTTAGGATTTTTTCTGGGTTTACGATTTTGATTCATCGTTTTGATTTTTATTATGACAGGATGCGAATAGATTGATTAAACAATCGAATATATCTAGTCATCAAGTTGGAGAAATCATTATTCCGTTACTACGGTGTAATCAAAATTATCGATCTGGGATTTTTTTGATGCGTATAGTTCACTTGAGAAATCTGCTAAGTAAGGAAATCCTGAGATAATGAATCTGCTACGTGCCTAAATCCTGATCATTTTACTAACTTTTTGGTATGTTGATATGTCACTTTTATCTTGATGATGTGAAAAGGAGGATTCGATTATGTTTCAAGCTCGATCGTACGATTCCATTTCTTCTTTGTGTGGTAGTTTTTTTTCTTTATCAAATTACAGGTGTTTGTAGATAAACCTCCTCCATTCTCAGAATTTACAAGTTAATATGTCTAGTTCAGCCGTGATAAATTTTATTAATTTTATCTGTAACTTTTCTGGTTTTCTATTCTGATGTACAGATTCCTAATCGTTATGGTAGTGAAACACTGAATCCAACAAAATAAAATCAATTTCCATTGCCTGATATATACATGGCATCTCAGAAAGAAAAAAAAGATATGTTGATAAGAACTTGCTTATGTTTTTCCAATGTGTGCAACATGTAATTGATTACTTGGCTCTTTAGGCTCTGTTGGCAACTTTGAATTTGTTGTCGAAAGGGTTTTCGTCTGCCAGGGAAATGAAACTCCTGAACCAAATTTTCAATCTAGAGTTTGTGTACCATTACCACTTGTATATTGTTTATCCATGAGGGAGACACAAAACCTGCGTTATAGTGTCGAAAGAACAGGAGATATGGAGAAATACGAGGTAGCTGATCAGCTTGCCATGTGTAAGTTCCCTAATTGAATACATGGTCTTCTGTGTTAAACTGTAGGCATGAGAGTAAAGACGAGGTAATTTTAGAATTTATACATGCTATAAAGGACCATTCATAATAAAAAAGGCATGGACACAATCGAGTTAGAGCTATAGTTTTGGGATGCCATGTTCATGAAAATTGATAAGCTTCACAGTTCGTATGGATCCTAACTGAATATTAAGACTTTTTTTCTTCACATTCCGTTTTGCTATTATAATATCTTTGTTGTTTGAGATAGCCAGCTATCCTTACATATGTATGAGGCTAAGGCGTAGAGAATCCCTTCCTAAAATTCCCTTTTGTATCTTTTAGAACCTATAAGTCTAAAACATACTCTGGTTGCTAAATTTTTTACAGTTTCCTTTCTATTTTATAATTTAGATTGCTATAAGACCTATGTGCCTTATATAATCCCTTTTGTATGGTGACTCGTCAGTTGTTTCTTTGCTGCTTTGTAGTGAACCATGGATGATAACTTTAGGTCTCCAAGTAACGTCTCTTACATATTTGGATCACTACAGCTTGTTGGTTCCGAAGCCGAAGAGAATAATAATGTTCACACATCATCGCGGAATGACCATTTATAAACAAAACAGGCAACATCTGTAATTCAAATCATCTCATGCCGATGGAGTATAGCATGGACTATCCATGGACATTGTGTCGGAGAAATTTTGAAACAGACTTGGAATTATTGCTTGATAAGTAGTCCCACCTGGGATTGTAGATTGGAAGAAAGTTTCCAACAATATGAAGGAATAAATCTGGAATCGATTTACTATTTATTTTTTTCTGTTTTTTTATTCTTCTTCTTTGTTGTTCTGAACATGACGCGACTTTTATTGTTGAATTCAGAGATGCTTGGGTTGTTAACTTGTTAATTGAATTCAAAGTTAATTTTAATAAAATGGGTTGCATTTACTTACAAAATTCATATATTGCTTTGTCTGTAGTATTAATCTAACAATAAAAAGGAAAAAAATAAATTCTTGTAGCTCAATCAGATTCAGCTGAGGCAGATTTGGATGAAACTGACTCACCTGAATCAGATTCGATTGAAACTGACTCACCTGAACCAGATTCGACTGAATATCTGATTATAAAATTTCGACATTCACCAATAGTCGGTATTTTTGGACAAAATAAATACCTTGTTTATTTCTTACCGATACGAACGGTCCTATAATAAATAGTACACCAAAAAAAAGACAGACTTTAGGACGGGTTGTACTAGTCTTATAACTCAATTTATGATAGATTTTGCCTGTCCTAAATTACGCATTCTGGACTAGTGTTTCTTCTTTCCACTGTCAATGGAGTAAATAGTCAGACGAATACTGCAGTGAACCTCTTGCTCACAGGAACCAGGCATCTTATAAAAATAATCTCTTTCCTAGAAATCATTACATGACTTTGGTGCATTCTAGTGGTATAAATTCTTGTGCTACCAATGAAAGCATGTCATGTGCTTATAAGAACAACTCTGGTAAATTTAAGTCTAGAATATGGAGACCCATTTCGGAAAATACCCTAGAACCAATCTTTAGAGGTCCTAGACTTTATAATCAGAAAGGTTTTTCTTCTGTGATTCCAGGAAAGGCTGTGAGACATTTCCCTAAATTTGGAAACTGCCAAGGGAAGACAAGAAATGCTGAGATCATATATCCTAGAGGAAATCACAACTATTCTCTCAAAACCTATGGTGAGACTATGTCTCCCTCTGCTACCTAGTATCTGAGAGTTCCATTCTTGTATCTAACTTGAGAGATACAAGGATGATGTTTGAGAGATGCTCAAGTATTTTGCTGATTTTCATCGTTTTGTATGTTTGATATTTTATGAAGTTTCTAGTATTTCTTTCCTTCATCCCTGTGACCTTTTGGGGATGGAGTATCTTTGAAAGCAACACAGTATGCAGTGTTTCTGATTGGGTCCATTTATTTTGGCGTATGGGTTGGGCCACGAATGTCCATATCTTCTTGAGGAACTCTAGGGTTTCTATCTAGGGTGCACTTGAATATATATATATGTATAGATATACATATATATATACATAGATATACATATACATATCTCATATATGCGTTCATTAATCTTCATAAAGGAACTCGATGGAAACTATTCCCACAGAAGAAGTTAACCCTACTGTAGAGGATGATCTCAAAGGATGTGATTTTGTTCAAGAGTTTATTCTGAAGAAGATGCTTGAAAGGAAAGAGTAAAAATCTTGATTGGAGAATCTGTCAAGGATTTAATTCTCGTTCAGAATGAAGTAAAGAACGAAATTCCTAACCTTCAACTGCAGATAAACCAGCTTATTGATGGACATGCAAAAATCCTTGGTACTCAGAATATCTTGATTAGGAATCAAAATAAGTTATCCTTGACTGCGCTAAGGCTCGACATTTTGCTCGCATTGTCGATCGAAAAACTAACGTTCTAACTCTTGAACATGGTGTCTCTATTGTTAACAAGATCAAGGATATCAGTAATTCCTATTTTGATGGACCATTTCAGAGGTATGAAATCATCAAGGAAAACTAAGTTTATTTTTTGTTGCCTAGTATGTCTTCTTTTTTATTTAGTTGGAAGAATAACTAGTGCTTGGAATAACAATGATTGTGACTACACATAGCTATTATTTTCATCTTCATGTTTTTAGGTTTTTGGTTTAATTTCTAAAATACTGTTTGGAGGATGATGTTTTTGCAGTATTTAATCTTTATGATTTTTTTATATTGCAACTTGTTATGGGATATTGGTGTTTACGCCCGTGAACTATGTTGTCCCATATTTTGTCAAACGTAAAGTCGTTTATCATTGGTATTCGTTTATTGATTAAAGAATGAATGGACTTTTGACAAACACAAAAGTTAAGCCTATATTGTCAATCTTTGATGGAAGATAGGTTAAAATCTTCTGTGTACAAGGATGAGGTCTATTAATTATTGTTATGCATATAATGATTGAAGATAGAATGAATCCTTGTGTTTTCCACAATATTGATCTTCATTGATCCATATTTTATGTATTACTGTGAGGCTCCGTAATGTGTCTTATGTTGAGCACGATACAACCGAGTTGATTATTTTATGATTAGCTTTATTGGTTGTTTCGTAAGATACTATATGTTGAGAATTTTGAACTAAATTAGTCATCTTGTTTGGTTATTTAGTTATTACTCCATAAGTTTTTTCTTGTGTTGAATATATGTTCGATTAAGCCAATCACTCTCGTATAGTTAACTTAGTCGTTGCTCCGTAAGTTTACTTATGTTGAACACAATCAATTAAATTGACCACTTTTTGTGTTTAATTTGATTGCGTATTCTATTAAATTAATCATGGGTTTACTTATGGTTAATTTGATTGAGTTTTTGATATAAAAATCATTCTTATGGTTTTGATGTCCAATAAAAATCCTTCTTTTCTCTTGAAATTAAGGTCGCTCGTTGTTGTTCTTTCGGGAATGACATCTAATGGGGGACCATTTTGATGGGGGGGTGTACCAACCCAAAATCAAGTACAATAGAAACTCTATAAATTAATATGGTTGAGACCACTGAAAATTACCAATTAAGCGAGATATTAATTAACCGATAAAATAATAACTATTAATTTATATACTAATTAATAGCTTATTAACTTATAGAGAAATTTATTATTACATAATTTTCTAAATATAATGTTAAATTCTTCAAAGCACCCTTCAATCTCCCACTTTGCTTAATTGTAAACTTCCATCAACATATAACACAAGTTTAGACAATTCAGATCAACAATTAGACGGTGAAATCACTCAAGACTTGCAAAATTTGATCGAATATATGGGTTATCGCAATTTAATGAATGTCAAGATGTCCCGAATATCTAGAAGAAAATGAAGTTACGCAACTGTGACTGATAAAAAAATAATTGAGAGCGGTATGAAACTGACATAGATGGGAAAAAAGATGATGAAGGTTATACAAGAGACCCTCCTTCGCGAAACGAGGTTGTTAAAGTGACAAGCATTGAATGATAACAAAACTTAAAGATAAAATTCAACTTTTACAATGATAACAAAACTTAGGGATGACATTCAATGTGATATTGATTTTAACAAAACACAGAAGACAACTGAATCGGTTTTAAAAAATCTTCACAAGTCATTAATGTATTGAAGATATATAATGAATTATTAATTTATATTATATATGGGGACTACATAGGTAATCAAAAAATATTATTTAGTAATTTTAGCGAATCATTAATTTGGCACGTTGTCCCCGACTCGGGACCGGCTAAAAATATTATTTAAGAGAATTTATTAAATAATCGAGTATTAATTAAAGGAGTTTCTACTTTATTTTTTTGTCCTATATGCATATTAGTACACCCCAAGAAAAACGGTACCCCCACTAGTAGTCTTGGAAAATCCAAGCCGGATATTCTTACCCGATAGTTTTTACCAATAGATTGTAGTGAGTAGTCTGTTAAATTTACCAAATTTGACATTTTTACCGTGCAACTGAGGACCTTTGACGGGATCATAAGGTTTATCATTTTGATTTTTTCCTACAAGTTATACATCACCTTGTTTGTTATTTATGAGTTATCTGAGTCTATCTCGTTTGGATCTGACTGATATCATCAGACTCAAATGAATCTGGTTCAATATGTTTATTTTTTATGTCAGACCTGACTCAAAAATATATGGCTTGGTCCCATGAATCAAGATCATTTTTTTCCTCGATTCAAATGAGTCTGAATCGAGGGTTAGTTCGAGTCAACCTAAAAAACAATGTGTTTGATATCTGATTTGAGCCGAGTCAGGGACCAGGTCAGTTTCAGACGCCGAGTCAGCGAAAAACAAACACTCATAGACTCCACCCGACTCGAATGGATCCCGCACCAATATCCCTTATCAACAAGATTATCTTCTCACGAAACTCTAGCCTTTTGGTTATATTTTCTTAGTCTTAGTACTTGTGTCAGGCCGGTAAGGCTGGTTGGACTTTGTGGGTGTTTGCACTAGCCCTTCTTCTTTGTTGCGTCTTTTGTTTGCTTTCTTTTCTGTTCTTTTCGTTTTTCTTGTTAATAACATTATTCGGCTTAGAATTATCAATTAATTGCTTTCTCGTTGGAGCATCGGTTCTTTAAGATGCGAATTTTTCTGAGTGGTTTGGATGCACAGTCCAATGCACATTTTGTGTATTTTGTCGTTGAACTTCTTGTTTATTCAAGTACCGGTCGGGCACCCTTCTAAGCTTTCGTGTAGGCAATCTCATGATCTGGACGGAGTGTTATTAATAAATTATGGGTATCGAGACGGACCATCGATTAGAGAAAACGAAATCAAAGAAGACAATGTTTAAAGTGGTTCGGCACTAACGCCTACGTCCACTGATAGAACCTCGTAAGGTGGATTATATTGATCTCCAGATAGATAATTCTGGGATAGTTTACATTTACATGATTGATCCTATTTATAGTTGATAGGATTTGAACCTAAAAGATAAAGAAACAAACTACTCGTATATCTTTGAATAGGTGAAACTTATCTATCTACATTACAGGATATATTCTAGCTGACTTGATCCTATAATCTAGAAGGTGCCTTGACTGCACAATATCTTACTGACTTATCTTCAAGTATTGCTACCGACTTGGTCTTCTTCGCCTGGAATGCACCATATATTCCAACACCCCCCTCAAGTTGGACATTGAGAGAAATGAAGTATGCAACTTGGACAATATCTTGAAAAGAAACCTTGTAATTTAAACTTTGGATGACGTACTTCGACCATGGCATGGATGCTTCATTCACGTACTTAGACCGCGACAGTTGAACTTTATGAGCAGGATTCCTTAAGTAACATAAGCTAGCAGTTTGATCTCTTATCTTCCTTAAGTGGACACTGATATGCTCACAAATTGCTATTGGCAGCATAAAATTCAATGAAAAGTTTGAAAAATCTTGAGTTGAAATGTAGAATCGTTCATAGTGAAATACATCATCAAGCAGCAAAGGACTTCCGTAACTCCAGCTTCAAGTAGTCATTGTGTTGAAAATTTGTTTGATTTCCCATTAGGCTTAAAAGCTCTGACGATAAAAATGGGCTTCAAGAGATATGAGTTGCATAAAGGGACATTTGTTTTCGTGAATGAAAACTATTATTTAGAATGAGATCGGAAAGATCATATATTTAGAAATAGACAAAACACTTGTTGGACTACCATATGGCAGGATACTCTCGAAAATTGGAGATATTTTCGGAACCAAAAAAAAAAAAGAGAATATTATTGTAACAAAATAATGTTACACAATATGAAGAGAATATATATTTTTTTTATATATTTGGAAATAAAGATGGAAAATATGGAAACATTTCCAGAAAATGTTGATTACCAGAGTTTGGCAAGAATAAAGATATTTAGTTGACAATAAAAGATGATGATCAACTACAATATTTGAGGAATATATGCTTTATTAAATCGGAAAAAGATGTGAATAATAAGATCTTGGATAAAGATCTACAAAATAAATACATCTTTGACAAAGAGTTTACAAAGCTGCAGTGAACCAAAAGGTGAAAATCAATTCAGACCCATACTAGCATGAAGACCTAGTAAGGTATGAATAGAATTATAAACTATGACGTGATATGATATTGAGAGCATACGACACATGATTAGCTCTACAGTTGGATATCCATAAACTATGAGAAAATCAATACGACAACGAAAAGAAAGCGGAAGCAACTTGAGCGGATCTCCCACTCTGATACCATGTTAGAATATGGGCATCCAACTCAAAACCAATTGGTAATGAGTGGAGAGGCCCTAAGAGATTATAAACCGCATGATCTTAATTTCCCATACAATGTGGGACTAATAATCTCAACACGCCCCTCACGTGTAGCCTCGTAGGGTCTAACACGTGGACAATAAATCGGGTGACGCGGAGTAAAGGTGCAGTCAACTGACTCGACACAAATATCCTGCTCTGATACCATAATAAATTATGGGTATCGAGATGGATCATCGATTAGAGAAAACGAAATGAAAGAAGACAATGTTTAAAGTGGTTCGGCACTAACGCCTACGTCCACTGATAGAACCTCGTAAGGTGGATTATATTGATCTCCAGATAGATAATTCTGGGATAGTTTACATTTACATGATTGATCCTATTTATAGTTGATAGGATTTGAACCTAAAAGATAAAGAAACAAACTACTCGTATATCTTTGAATAGGTGAAACTTATCTATCTACATTACAGGATATATTCTAGCTGAATTGATCCTATAATCTAGAAGGTGCCTTGACTGCACAATATCTTACTGACTTATCTTCAAGTATTGCTACGAACTTGGTCTTCTTCGCCTGGAATGCACCATATATTCCAACACCCCCCTCAAGTTGGACATGGAGAGAAATGAAGTGTGCAACTTGGACAATATCTTGAAAAGAAACCTTGTAATTTAAACTTTGCATGACATACTTCGACCATGGCATGGATGCTTCATTCACGTACTTGGACCGCGACAATTGAACTTTATGAGCAGGATTCCTTAAGTAACATAAGCTAGCAGTTTGATCTCTTATCTTCCTTAAGTGGACACTGATATGCTCACAAATTTCTATTGGTAGCATAAACTTCAATGAAAAGTTTGAAAAATCTTGAGTTGAAATGTAGAATCGTTCTTAGTGAAATACATCATCAAGTAGCAAAGGACTTCCGTAACTCCATCTTCAAGTAGTCATTGTGTTGAAAATTTGTTTGATTTCCCATTAGGCTTAAGAGCTCTGACGATAAAAATGGTCTTGAAGAGATATGAGTTGCATAAAGGGACCTTTGTTTTCGTGAATGAAAACTATTATTTAGAATGAGATCGGAAAGATCATGTATTTAGAAATAGACAAAACACTTGATGGACTACCATATGGCAGGATACTCTCGAAAATTGGAGATATTTTCGGAACCAAAAAAGAGAGAGAATATTATTGTAACAGAATAATGTTACACAATATGAAGAGAATATATATTTTTTTTTATATATTCGGAAATAAAGATGGAAAATATGGAAACATTTCCAGAAAATATTGATTACCAGAGTTTGGCAAGAATAAAGATATTTAGTTGACAATAAAAGATGACGATTAACTACAATATTTGAGGAATATGTGCTTAATTAAATCTGAGAAAGATGTGAATAATAGGATCTTGGATAAAGATCTACAAAATAAATACATCTTTGACAAAGAGTTTACAAAGCTGCGGTGAACCAAAAGGTGAAAATCAATTAAGACCCATACTAGCATGAAGACCTAGTAAGGTATGAATAGAATTATAAACTATGACATGATATGATATTGAGAGCATACGACACATGATTAGCTCTACAGTTGGATACCCATAAACTATGAGAAAATCAATACGACAACGAAAAGAAAGTGGAAGCAACTTGAGCGGATCTCCCGTTCTGATACCATGTTAGAATATGGGCATCCAACTCAAAACCAATTGGCAATGAGTGGAGAGGCCCCAAGAGATTATAAACCGCAGGATCTTAATTGTCCATACAATGTGGGACTAATAATCTCAACACGTCCCCTCACGTGTAGCCTCGTAGGGTCTAACTCGTGGACAATAAATCGGCTGACGCGGAGTAAAGGTGCGGTCAACTGACTCGACACAAATAGCCTGCTCTAATACCATAATAAATTATGGGTATCGAGACGGATCATCGATTAGAGAAAATGAAATCAAAGAAGACAATGTTTAAAGTGGATATTTTACATTTACATGATTGATCCTATTTATAGTTGATAGGATTTGAACCTAAAAGATAAAGAAACAAACCACACCTATATCTTTGAATAGGTGAAACTTATCTAATTACATTACAGGATATATTCTAGCTGACTTGATCCTATAATCTACAAGGTGCCTTGACTGCATAATATCTTACTGACTTATCTTCAAGTATTGCTACCGACTTGGTCTTCTTCGCCCGGAATGCACCATATATTCCAACAGTTATTATGCATAAAGAGAAGCTTGTTTCGTTCAATTCCTTAATCTAAGCTATGTACTAATCTATAATGCAGTTAAAACAAAAGTGGAAAGAAAACTATAGAAATGTCGCACTAGTCAGTTAATATGTTGGTCAAAATCTGCACCAGAGAGTCGCATGACGGGAAAGTCTAGGTATGTAGCTGCCACGTAGCCGGCTCCCAAACCATTTTGAGCTGTTTTAGCCCATTTTTAATCATTTTTTGTGACTTTAAACAGAATGGATGGTTTGTCATTAACGTTTGAATTCCTGTCGGACCAAAGTGATGTTTTCTGTTTCTTAAACAGTCCGAACCTAGATCTTCAGTAAGTAAAGGCGTAAAGCCATCATCATTCATTGATTCTGTAAGCCTCAGATGGGTGCTAAGTGCTAATTGCTTATCTTAATTTTTCTTGCGAGATTAGCAAAAATGTGTATCTCAAGACTAGTCACGTATTGGTGTGACTTTTGAGATGGTCTATAAAATAAGTTGCCATATATAACTTTGAAAATCATGCAATCTTTTGTTTATAAAATGATGATTGCTTGAAGCCATCAGCCATGAACTTTCCAACAATTTGCGATGTCTATGATTAATTTATACCTGATTAGATGATTGATTGAAAATTTTAATTTCATGCTAACATATTTTATATTTATTTCAGTATTATATTTTATCCTTTACAGGAGAAAAACCACAAGCAATCACGTGCTTACGTGACCACATTTTTTTGCCAGCTACACGCCAATCACGGACAACAAACATGCTTTTCTATTCTTTAGATAAAAGAGAAAAAGAAATAGAAGCTGCCTAGCCATTTAGTGTTAACACAGGACCAGACGACTTGACACACCCAACATATCTTAGCAGCCAACGCGAGGTACAAACCAGGAAAAGACGCTTTAAAAGCCGGACTCTAATAGAGAGTGGTGAAATCATCAGGGGTTAATCCGGATGATGAGAGATATTTTATGGATTTTTCCTAAAGATTTTAAGGGGCCAAAATTAATCAACTCTTGGCTCCACCCAGCCCAACTGACTCCCAAACCTGTGTCACCCATTTTAACTGTGCACCCTTTAAATATGTGCATGTTGGCTTGTCATTAACGTTTGAATTTTTATACTCCTTACGTACCCTATTATAATTTTAAAATGGCTTTTTAGTTATATTACTCATATTTATTTGCTTAGAAATCATTATAATTGAATATATGTCTCTAAAATTGGAAATATAATTAACAGAAAAAAAAAGACATATAATACATAAAATCAATAAAAATTTCTTAATTTAAGAAAGTTGGTCCCTCCGCCTATATATAGAATAAATAAGTTGCACTCTGAAAAATCATGAAACTTTTTTAGTCTTTTGTTTATAAAATGATTACTTGAGGCCATCAACTTTCCGACAATCGGAATGTCTATAAGTTAATTTCTACTAGATTGATTGAAAATTTAATTTCATGCTATTATTTTCAGAGTATTATAATTTATCCTTTACAAGAGAAAAACCACAAGCAACCACGTGCTTATGTGGCCACATGCCTGCCGAATCACTACACGCCAATCACGGAGAACAAACGGGCTTTTATTCTTCGAAGAGAATCGGGGTTTATGTGTACATCATGAAAACTGGACTGTGATTCCCTAATGGATTTCTAGGGCTTGTTTGATGTGGACATCATGAAGAATAATTGTAACATGACTCTTGAACATGATCGTCGCCCTGTGATAAGATGACTCTTGAACACGATCGTCCCCGGTTTTGGTCAATGTATCCAATACACAGGGGAATCATCATTATTATTAGTGTTGAAGAATTTTATGATCTCTAACAAAGTTCACATTTCATGCAAATATTTTCCGATATAATCTGACAAGGTTTTTAGGCATGCTCAAATTTTTCAACATTTGAAAGAAAAAAAGAGTTATTGCTGGAAGGATAAATGAATCGGAAACATTAGATTTCTCATGGGTTATGAAGTGAGAGTTCTCACTCAAAATGAAGGAGTTTGATCAATCCATTTCCACTTAGATTTGGTCAAACACTCATTTAAGTGAAAGAGTGTTCGAGGCTAAAAAGATGAACATTAACGGCTTGGGAGCGACAGATGATTGGACTCCCAATTCTTTTTTATAGTGTTTTAAAAATTTGAAAATCTTTAAAATGTGTTTTTTTATCAGTAAAGGATATGGTATTGGCGAGTTTTAAATTCAGATCACTGGTATCATCACCCAATGACTTTACCGTTGTACTGCTGTGACACTGGCTTAAAATGCGAGTTCTATAAGTTTTATTATTATAATATATTAAAAACGAACAAGCGGCTAAGGTTTAGATTATTTTAATAATAATATAAGAAAAACGAGCGGCTGAACATCGTCCTTTTAATGTGAAAAACGGTCTTTCACTTGGTTGAAAACTCACTCCTTCATTCTCAAACTTCCTCGGTTTCTCTCATAGGAGAGATTGTGGGTCGAATCCCTGTAATAGTATAATGTAGGCTAATGTAACTAAGTGTAGTTATAGGGTCCACTGTCATATCTTATAAAAGTTAAAAAAAAAACTCACTATTTCGCCCTGTAATTACCTAAAATCGGTGAGAGGCTAAAAGCGGGACTCTAGGATTTTGAAAATGAGTTACAAGAGGCTGAGCACAAAAAGTCTTCGTTGAAACCACTCACAGTGGTCGTTTAAAGGCTGCTTCAATCACTGGAGAGATAAACTAGGGCGAGATTAGGATGGTCTTTGATAGGAAAGCAGAGAGATCAGAGAATTATAGAGTTTGAAGAAAAATTGCTCTGATAGTTTATGAGAAAGTTGTGTGTTCGCATGGAGAATTAGATGACCTATTCATAGCTGAATCCTCTAATCTTAGGTCGGTGAAGATTGGGATTACTTGCTGTGCGGAGCAATTTTCCTTCTCTTCAGGAATAGATAGAGATAAACTATGGCGAGTTTATCCTTCATTTCATTTCCTTTACTCTCTTGTGCGGTGATAAATAGGTTGGGTATTTCTCATACGTGTTGTAAACCGCCAGATCAAAACCCTAATTGATATCCCCCCATTCGTATGTGGCTGAGTCACCCTTTGTGATTATGTGTTGAGAGAGTGAAATATTCTCTACAGCCTAGTTGCTAAGATAGAAAAATATTCTCTTAATTTGTGGCATAACTAGGATGATTCACGTGAAAAGGCATGTAATTCCTCAGATATTGTGCTTAGAGTGTGAGATAAGCTAAGATTAGGCTCCAAATATCCATGGCATGTCATATGGAGACCGTATTATCGTGCGTGGGTCCATATGTTGAGCACGAGGAGTGATCAAGGGATCTTATCCACGTTTTTGGATAGACAAGTATAGTTCATGCTCAATTTATTAATTAGCCGTGAGTGTGTTTGAGACACTGAGAAAGAGGCATGAACCCTAGGTAAGGCTTGTGCCTGAGTCTTGTCCTTGTATAAGACTCTTCAAACGAGTTGGTTCAACTCGAATTAGCATGAGGCAGGCTGAGGCTTGGCTCACGCGATTAAATTTCTTCGTAGTCAGCTGGGATATGTTTGAGAGAAAATGGAGGCTTGCATGCCTGATAGCATCTCTGAGAGACCTTCACTCACTTTTGTTTGACCAACGTATCCTACTGAAATAGGCTAGGAGTCAATTATGTTCGTATAGTAGAGCTGACATGACCAGTGCATATTGAAAGGATATTTTAGAAGTATGTCGAAAGTGCCTAGAGGTAGAATAAAAACGTATCTCGTGGGAATGTCCCAGGAATTATCCAGAAGCCTCAGTAAGTCGAGTCAGGTCCTAGAATAAGCGCGACTAGTCTATCTCTCGTTGATGTACTAGAAATCAGCCATTGATCTCAAATAAGGTGATTCGTGCTTACGGGATACAAGTATGTCTCCGCTCTGGGTCATAAGTTCGTCGAGGACGTTTTTACGCATCTAAAGTACATGACCAACATTATATCGTCGAGGATGTACATTAAGAACCATGGTATCACAAGGTTCACAACCAGATGCGTCTCATGAAGACATGCTGAAATCATGGATATTCTAGTTCATAAGTCAGTCGGGGACGTTTTACTCTCTACATAACCTACGTGACCAATGGTATCTCTTCTAGGATGTGCGTCAGGAATCACGACATCATGAACAACAGTGTCTCTTGGGGATGTAAACTAGAGATCGCGGCTATGGGTGACTTGAAGACCAAGGACTCGGTCTCTCTCGTGAGAGTTGAGTTTTGTTCTATGGTCTGAGATTATCTTTTGGCGATGAGGATTGAACTTGTCTTTCAGAGATCTTTTGGAGATGAGGATTAAAATATTATTGGAGCCCTAGAAACCAAATATGTTCATTTTTTTTCTTCTAGTTTTCCATAGTGGAAAACACAGTTTGTTCATCCACGTGGCTCAAAAAAAAATTGTTCATTGCCATAGGAACTGCCTTAAGGCCCCATGAATACAAGACAGAAGCGTGGTATCCCAACATCCATTACTCACATATACATGTTCGTGCGGGTAGATATAGACTTAGGCGGCGAGATACTACTGCATTCACATCAGGATGTCTACAGCTTCCCTGGCAAGCGAATGAAAAATCTACAACATTATGTGACAACGCGTACCAATTTACCCTCTTAGTGGACACAAAATCTTGCTTTGAGGACTGGACCGCAAATCAAATCATTTAAGGACCACAAATCAAATCATTAATATGATGGACACCTATATGAGGTTTAGATGGACTACTAATGCTAACAAAGTGATTTTTCAAATCGTATCCATAAGTCAAATTCCCTTGTTGTTCTGAAGTGTTTTTATATGATTTTTTCTCTTCAATTTACCTTCTTGACCACTAATTTGACTCCAATAATTGATAGGCTTCTAAAAGATATTATATTTAAATGCAAAATGGTCCCCGGCAGCGGCGCCAAAAACTTGGTAGGCTTTGAAAAGGTCCTAAAAATTATCCCCGGCCAAAAACTTGGTGGGCCCGGAGATATGTATAAAATTATGCGCAATGAAAACGGGGGCCTACAGTAATACCGCAAGTGCACGGTCGTCGGTTGTAGCTCGTGCAAGTACGGGTCGATCCACAGAGATCGGGTGTGTTTTGAGTTTTTAGCTAATTGGGTTCCTAGTTTGCTATTGTTGGGTTTTGATTCTCCTTTGAGTAAATTGGGTCTAATGGGTTTGTTTTTAACAATGAAATGAACTGAACTTGGGCTCAGTTGGTCTTGAAGTGTAAATGGGCTTTGGCCTTACAGTGAGTTCAGGCTTTTGGGTTAAGCCCACAATTGATTGAATTGGGCTTTAGCTCTAGCCTATCAGTACACTAGGCTTTGGCCTTAAACTTAGGCTTGGGCTGAACTGGGCCTTTTCTTGTTCTGAACCTATTTCTGGGCCTTAATGAACTAAACCTTGGGCTTTGTATCTTTGGGATTGCATTGGGCCTTGGGCTTTAAACCTTTGGTTTCAATGAACTGAATTGGGCTCAGTTGGCTTTGGAAGGCAGCAGCAGTAGCAAGACTGCACAGCAGCTGCACAAGCAATGCAAGTAGCAGCAGCAGTTTGCAAGGCAGGGGAAGAGAGCAATGCAACAGTGGTACAGCAGCAGACAACAGCAACAGCAATGCAGCAGTGGAGCAGAGAAAGCAGCAGCAATACTGCACAGCAGTGAGGCAACAACAGCAGAAGAAGGGAAGGCAATGCAGCAGGGGTTGCAGCAACAGCTGCAGCAGCAGTGCACAGGGCCAAGAAAAGGAAGCAGTACTGCAGCAGCAGCACAAGGAGGGCAAGTGCAAGAGAAAGAGGTGGCAGCAACAGAATGTACAAGCAATAAAATGCAGCAAGAATAACAAGGCAGAGGCAGTGGGTAACTAAACAGGGCAGCAACAGGGAAGACACAACAGAGCAACAGCAAAGATCAAAGCAAGTTAACCAAGGCCTAAGGCCAAGGGCAGGGATGATAATGAAACTAAAATGAGCAAGGCTAAGGCAAGAATACAGGCATTCCTATAGAATGAGAAGAGAACTAGCTTGCTATGAGCACTAGCTTCTCCCATCTACTCAATCAACACAATGCACCTAAGCATACAAAAGGAATGGCAAGATAATCAGCTTGCTATGAGCACTGATTTCTTCCATTGCACAATCAAATCAATGCTTCAAAAGTATCTAGCCTAGCATTCCATCAAACTAACAACAAGTTTAACATAACAGGAACATCAACAAATTAACAGGATATGAAACAAAGCACATTAACAGGAAATTAAAAGGATATTGCACATACATTAGGAACATTAACAAGATATTCTAAAGTCTAACAGAACTTTAACAAAATTGAACTAACAGGATACTAACAGGACACTAACAGGATATTGCACATACATTAACAAAATTGAACTTAACTGAAATTGAACTGAAACATGAACATTTAACAGAACTTGAAAGTTCTGGATGCAGGCTAATCCAAGCATAGTCTTTACATCACACCCACAAGGCTATTTATAATCCACAACACAATTAGGGTTCTACCAAAAAAACAATTCCCAAATTAAAAACAGTAGACTAGGGTTTGACTTCTTTACCTAATTTGATGTAGCAACATCAAATTGAACTCGACCCATTCTTCTATTTGTCCTCCTCTACCTCTCCATGCCTTCAATTTCACTCTAGCTCGACCTAATTTACCTATTTCACACTTTAGGGTTTCGGTTGAAAATGTGTGGAATAAGTAAAGTAGATGGACTAGGGAGAGGGGAACAATGATGGGTTATCATTGTTTGACGCTGTGGTACTTATGGTGGTGATGGTGGAGCAGATGGGATAGCAGGTGGAGGAGATGGTGGCGGGACATGGTGTTTGCAGAGCTGCAGAGGGGACGGAAGAGGGGCTCGACTGTTTTGGGAAGAAGGGGGGTGTTTGGTTAGGTGGTAGGGTTCGGTTGCTAGGGTGTTAGGCGGCTTCATCAAATTGGATGAACAGCGAGGATGAGCCGTGGGATGTGGAGCTGGTAGGTAGATCGGACGGTGATGCGGAGGAAAGCGAGGAGCGACCGTCGGATGAAGTGATACAACGAAACGAACGGTGCTAGATTAGGTTAGGTGCTGTAGTGTAAGGCGGGGATATCAAACTTTGATGAACAGCAAGGGAGCAACCGTTGGATTCAGCTACCATCTAATATGAAGGCTTGGAATTTCAGCGCTGTGGTGCTCGGCAGATACTTCAGATTTTGATGCTCTATGAAGGAGCGACCGTCGGATGCTTCTGAGAACTGATCTGATGGCTGAGAACGGAGGCGCTTTTGTGTGTAGAAAATGAGGTTGTGCGCACCATTCTTCGCGGCTTCCTTGCGTGATTTCTCCCGGCTTTTCACTACTTCTCTGCTCTTTTTGCTCCGCGACTCATCCGAACTTTATTTATTACCTAAAAATGCAAAATTAATTAATAAAAATATTTATTCTTGAAAACAATGAAAATACAGAATATGGGATAAAATGTAGAATTAATGCATAAAAGATGAGTTAAATGCCAACAAAAAGGGATAAATATATACAATATTTGGCACTCATCAAATACCCCCAAACCTGAATTTTACTTGTCCTCAAGTAAAACAAAACTAAGGAAATCCTAACTATACCACTGTCGCTGGTCTCTCGAATGCATTTAGCGTATGCACTAAGCCTTTTAAACCACTAAGTGTCCCTAGTGGACGAGTTGAAGTCTCGTGAAGGTTTGCTTAGAACGTACCTACAAAGTTCTAGGTCAAAATATAAGCTCAGATTCCATCAAATGTGACATGTGCAAAACAGTTAAGCTCACAGCAAAATGGAGATGTCAATCTAGCTATCGAAGGCACAATCCTAGCACTGTTAACAAATAAGGACATGTGATAAGAGTGTAAAGTGTATCTACACATGTGTAAAGAAAGATCTGAAGTTATGACTACTAATCACCAAGAGATAGTTTCTCAGGCTAAGAACTGAGGTCGAAATCTAGCTAGCTGTCCGGACTTTACGAGAATTGTGAATGAGTTGGAGGTATTTCACAATTACTCGCGTTGTACATCAATGGCATACACCCTCCTTGCTTATTACAATGAAACAACAAAATGACTCTTTACATGACTCTTATTTACATTGACAATTCTCTTTTTATTTTTGGAACAAGAGATGATGGAATTGATAAATACTTGATTTTTTTTTTGTATTTTTCTGATATATTTTTTTTCTCTTTTTTTTTTTTTCTGAATATATACATCGATTTTTTTTTTTTTTTTTTTTTTTTTAAGGAAACACTTTTGATACATAACAAAAAGAAACAAAAGATTACATGACACTTTGCAAGAGGTAGCCCTTTTTGATGCACCCAGTTAAATTCGATGGTTGTCTTTCTTAATGTAACCTCCACCTTCTATCCCAACCAACCAAAGAACAAGCTAGTCAAGTTTCGTTCAGTATTCTAAAGTTATTGGCAATCGTAACTTCCTATCAAACACCTTGAAGATCGAGGCCATACATGTATTGGTAGATCGTGCGCGTGCAAATTTCTTATCACTATGTGAATTGTGCTAGAATCAGGGTGCCTAAATATCTAGACTAAGACTCCTAATAAAAATACATATTTGCACAAGAGTCAACATTTCAAGGTAAATGAGCTCCATTTTTTATGATTTTTTTCAATTTTTTAATTTTTTGAATTTTGATTTTTTAATTTTTTGGAATTTTTCAATTTTTTCAAAAAGAAGAAGGAGTTTTGTTTTCAATTATGGCATATTATCGTGGTATCTACTCTATACCCCCAAACCTAAACTAAACATTGTCCTCAATGTTTCAAAATATGGAAAGAATTAAAATGCAACATATGGAAAGGGACATGCTGAGTAGAGTAAAAGGAGAGAGAATACCCGATTTCGGCGAAAGCAGAATTAAAACTCCGTTATCCAAGGTAAAACTCCAACATATTCGGAGTCACAATGGATGAGCACAAAATATATACAAAAGGAATTTTAACTAACACATTATCTACAAGAAAATTTGGTTTTTAATGGGATTGGACTTTTTGGAAAAATTTGGTTTTGTTGGGAAAAAGAAAAATTTTGTTTTTAGGGAAACATTTGGAAAACTTTGGTTTTTATGGGAGAAATTTTTGGTTTTTGAAATCGGGAGCAATTTTTTTTTTTTTTTTTTTTTTTTTTTTTTTTTAAGAACAATAAAATGAAGAAAATAAAATTTGGTTTTTGAAATGGAGCACGCCCACTGTTGGTCCTCTAATGGAATGGAAGGAAGGCCGCGGCCCACGAAACACTAAGTTTTAATTTTGAAAGTTTAATTTGGCCCAGTTGGTTAAGGCCCGACGTTTGTTTTAAAACTTTGGTTTCGAGGTCCACTCTTGAGTGGAAGCAAGCCCACAATCGGTTACAAGCTCAGCTGGGTTTAAACCCAGAGTCCAAAATACAAGTCCAATGAAAGAATTTAAACAAGCCCACAAATTAAACAAACAAGCCCACAAATAATTAATTACAAACCCAAAATAGAAAAATAAAAAGCCCAAAAAATTGGGTTAATTATTACAAGCCCACAATTAAAGAAATTTGGAAGCCCACAGTTCGGGTTCTCTCAATGGAATGGGTTTAGGCTTACCTTTTTAGCACAGCCCAGCTGCTCTGATATTGTTGCAAAAACCCAGTTGGGTTTTGGTTCTTTTCCTTGGTGGCGTCCCAGCAGAGGAAAAACAGGTTCGGAACAACAGGTCCAACAGCAAATGAAGTGAAGTAGATGCAGATGCAAATGCTATGAAATGAAATACAAAATAGCTAAAGAAAAACACAGATAAAACACAGCACCAATCCCCGGCAGCGGCGCCAAAAACTTGATAGGCTTCTAAAAGATATTATATTTAAATGCAAAATGGTCCCCGGCAGCGGCGCCAAAAACTTGGTAGGCTTTGAAAAGGTCCTAAAAATTATCCCCGGCCAAAAACTTGGTGGGCCCGGAGATATGTATAAAATTATGCGCAATGAAAACGGGGGCCTACAGTAATACCGCAAGTGCACGGTCGTCGGTTGTAGCTCGTGCAAGTACGGGTCGATCCACAGAGATCGGGTGTGTTTTGAGTTTTTAGCTAATTGGGTTCCTAGTTTGCTATTGTTGGGCTTTGATTCTCCTTTGAGTAAATTGGGTCTAATGGGTTTGTTTTTTAACAATGAAATGAACTGAACTTGGGCTCAGTTGGTCTTGAAGTGTAAATGGGCTTTGGCCTTACAGTGAGTTCAGGCTTTTGGGTTAAGCCCACAATTGATTGAATTGGGCTTTAGCTCTAGCCTATCAGTACACTAGGCTTTGGCCTTAAACTTAGGCTTGGGCTGAACCGGGCCTTTTCTTGTTCTGAACCTATTTCTGGGCCTTAATGAACTAAACCTTGGGCTTTGTATCTTTGGGATTGCACTGGGCCTTGGGCTTTAAACCTTTGGTTTCAATGAACTGAATTGGGCTCAGTTGGCTTTGGAAGGCAGCAGCAGTAGCAAGACTGCACAGCAGCTGCACAAGCAATGCAAGTAGCAGCAGCAGTTTGCAAGGCAGGGGAAGAGAGCAATGCAGCAGTGGTACAGCAGCAGACAACAGCAACAGCAATGCAGCAGTGGAGCAGAGAAAGCAGCAGCAATACTGCACAGCAGTGAGGCAACAACAGCAGAAGAAGGGAAGGCAATGCAGCAGGGGTTGCAGCAACAGCTGCAGCAGCAGTGCACAGGGCCAAGAAAAGGAAGCAGTACTGCAGCAGCAGCACAAGGAGGGCAAGTGCAAGAGAAAGAGGTGGCAGCAACAGAATGTACAAGCAATAAAATGCAGCAAGAATAACAAGGCAGAGGCAGTGGGTAACTAAACAGGGAAGCAACAGGGAAGACACAACAGAGCAACAGCAAAGATCAAAGCAAGTTAACCAAGGCCTAAGGCCAAGGGCAGGGATGATAATGAAACTAAAATGAGCAAGGCTAAGGCAAGAATACAGGCATTCCTATAGAATGGGAAGAGAACTAGCTTGCTATGAGCACTAGCTTCTCCCATCTACTCAATCAACACAATGCACCTAAGCATACAAAAGGAATGGCAAGATAATCAGCTTGCTATGAGCACTGATTTCTTCCATTGCACAATCAAATCAATGCTTCAAAAGTATCTAGCCTAGCATTCCATCAAACTAACAACAAGTTTAACATAACAGGAACATCAACAAATTAACAGGATATGAAACAAAGCACATTAACAGGAAACTAAAAGGATATTGCACATACATTAGGAACATTAACAAGATATTCTAAAGTCTAACAGAACTTTAACAAAATTGAACTAACAGGACACTAACAGGATATTGCACATACATTAACAAAATTGAACTGAACTGAAATTGAACTGAAACATGAACATTTAACAGAACTTGAAAGTTCTGGATGCAGGCTAATCCAAGCATAGTCTTTACATCACACCCACAAGGCTATTTATAGTCCACAACACAATTAGGGTTCTACCAAAAAAACAATTCCTAAATTAAAAACAGTAGACTAGGGTTTGACTTCTTTACCTAATTTGATGTAGCAACATCAAATTGAACTCGACCCATTCTTCTATTTGTCCTCCTCTACCTCTCCATGCCTTCAATTTCACTCTAGCTCGACCTAATTTACCTATTTCACACTTTAGGGTTTCGGTTGAAAATGTGTGGAATAAGTAAAGTAGATGGACTAGGGAGAGGGGAACAATGATGGGTTATCATTGTTTGACGCTGTGGTACTTATGGTGGTGATGGTGGAGCAGATGGGATAGCAGGTGGAGGAGATGGTGGCGGGACATGGTGTTTGCAGAGCTGCAGAGGGGACGGAAGAGGGGCTCGACTGTTTTGGGAAGAAGGGGGGTGTTTGGTTAGGTGGTAGGGTTCGGTTGCTAGGGTGTTAGGCGGCTTCATCAAATTGGATGAACAGCGAGGATGAGCCGTGGGATGTGGAGCTGGTAGGTAGATCGGACGGTGATGCGGAGGAAAGCGAGGAGCGACCGTCGGATGAAGTGATACAACGAAACGAACGGTGCTAGATTAGGTTAGGTGCTGTAGTGTAAGGCGGGGATATCAAACTTTGATGAACACCAAGGGAGCAACCGTTGGATTCAGCTACCATCTAATCTGAAGGCTTGGAATTTCAGCGCTGTGGTGCTCGGCAGATACTTCAGATTTTGATGCTCTATGAAGGAGCGACCGTCGGATGCTTCTGAGAACTGATCTGATGGCTGAGAACGGAGGCGCTTTTGTGTGTAGAAAATGAGGTTGTGCGCACCATTCTTCGCGGCTTCCTTGCGTGATTTCTCCCGGCTTTTCACTACTTCTCTGCTCTTTTTGCTCCGCGACTCATCCGAACTTTATTTATTACCTAAAAATGCAAAATTAATTAATAAAAATATTTATTCTTGAAAACAATGAAAATACAGAATATGGGATAAAATGTAGAATTAATGCATAAAAGATGAGTTAAATGCCAACAAAAAGGGATAAATATATACAATATTTGGCACTCATCAATAATCACGTTCTACTTTAAATTATTACTAACACAAGAAATGATATCTTCGGTAGAGTTATCAGTTATGTGAGGTTTAGATGACTTAATAATGCTATCAAAATAATTTTTCAAATTGTTAGTTATTTCTTGTTTATGTGTAAGCCAAATTCCCATGATGTTGTGAAGTGTTTCTATATGAGCTTTTTTCCTCCTAAAATTGGTTTTTCGTGAAAACATCTTGTGTTGGAGTCGCCTAGTGCTAAGTAACCTTCTTGACCACTTTGACTCTAATAATCATGCTTTGCCTTAAACTAGTACTAACACAAGGGAGGATATCTTCCATGGAGTTATCAGTTATATGAGGTATATCTGACCTAATAATGATATCAAAGTTATTTTTTCAAATCGTTAGATATTTCTTGTTTATCCGTAAGCAAAATTTCCATGTTTTTCTGAGTATCTTTACATGAGTTTTTCTCCTCGTAAAATGGCCTTTTCATGAAAATATCTTATGTTGGAGCCACCTAATGCCAAGTAATCTCCTTGACCCATTTGACTCTGGTAATCATGAGTTTGATATTTAGCTCAATAAGATAACTATCATTAGCAGCAGACTGAGACATGTTATTAACGACCTCAATCCGATCCTTGAAATCTCTAATATGAATATTAAAATTGCCTAAACCTTTATGATATCAATCTCTAAATCCATTCTTGACATAGTTCAGTGATTTCATATGCCTGTAAGCATGAGGACCTTGAATATCATGAGTACAAAACTTACTAATAATATTCCTACAACTACCATCCCTTAGCATGTATTTGTGGAACCTAGATGGTCTCCTAGCAATGCTCAAGCCTTCACGGCTTAAGAACATGCTCACTAGCTAGCAAATAGAATAAGATGGTAAATTACTGAGTTAGGAAAAAAATTGAAACCAAACATCACTGAAAATTGCTTATCCAATATCTGTAAAATTAATTTATTATCCCGTCTTTTATTAGACCACGTAAAAGGGTAAACGAAGAAAATAATATTAGATAAATCGGGAAAACCAACCAAATGTACAAAACTATTAAATTGATTTTGGGTCAACGAACATCATGTTTTTCCTGAATGAAATTCAGGTCTCCTAATACCACCAATGACATAGGGAGGGGATGCAAGTCGGGATCACTTGCACCCACCAAATTTTGAATTTCAATAAGAGAGAGCTTGGGGTTTATGAAATTTTGAAATCTCGTGGGTGTAATAATAATAATAAAATTGAAACTTGTATAGATTGGGTAAATTGGTCACTTAAATTTGTTTTATTCTTTTCTACCTGACAAACTCTTCTTCCGTACCATTCCTTCGCCGAAATTTATGTATTCAGAACGAGTTTTATGATGCAATTATGAAAATGGTAAGCTTTATACCATGTAATAGCTGAATCAACAATGGAACAAACTGCAGAAAAGAATAATAAGAGAATGATAATTAGATTAGTTCGAGGAAATCCTGCCTCTCAATTGGTTAATTCGAGGAAACCAACGTAAAACTTCTTTTACACACAGTGCAATTCGATTACATTCAACATACCATTCTCACTAACATTAATAACCTAAATAGGATAAGTTTGCGGCAGTTACACGGGTACAAGAAAATAGACAGTTACATCTTTGACAAGACAATGCGAATACTGTTCTAAAAACAGAAATATAACTATTTGGTGGCATAAATACTACTAGATATGATATTATACGAATGCATGTATGCTCGAAGCGGATTGTTCGGCGCCATAGCATTGTAAGTTCTGGTTCCGTCTCTGAACACCAACCAACTACCACCATGAATTCGCGCCATACTCCAAAGCATGCCTCTCTCATGTAATCATCTAAGGCCCGATGAATACCAAGGCTGCTAATAAAGGGACCGGAATTCTGGAGGATGTACCAAGTTTCACATAAAACAAAACAATTTTCACATAAAAACAAAACAATTTTGCCACCAGAAATTGGTCACTCCATTAGCAATCTTGATGAATACAAGACAAGCGTGGTATCCCCAACATCCATTACTCACATGTTCGTGCGGGTAGACATAGACTTAGGCGGCGAGACCTGCAGGGAACTCTACTACTGAATTCACATCAGGATGTCTAGCTCCCCCGACAAGCGGTTAAAATCTAATTTTGGGGGGTTATATAACGAAACGCGTACCAATTTACCCTCAAGTGGACACAAAATCTAGCTTTAAGGACTGGACCGCAAATCAAATCATTAAACTGATGGAGAGCAGCTATAATTTTTGGTTTACAAATTCCCTTTAAACAACCCCGTTATTAATTAAATTAAAAAGATAGGACCGTTTCAATTTGCCAAACAGCATGCATGCAGCACATTTCCAGGTTGTTTATCTCCATCTAATCACCGAATCCACGTAAAAAAAGGCATATAAATCCGTTGGAAATGGTCCCACACACGTGATCGTATTCACTGTTCAGTCCACATACTATCCATCTGTTCAGCACGCCACTCCCTTGGTGAGAGCCTAGTTATCTCTAGAGTGATTATGATGCTAATTATGATTAACAATTAATCTCTTGTCTGCTGGTTGTCTTAATTAAATCTAATTTTATCAATAATCACTGTTTACCTGACTTTTTTATACATAAAACCCACACATTACCCCTAACTTCCACATAAATCCTGTTCTTTCTTTTTTTTTTCTTGAGAGACAGTGTGTGTGAGAGAGAGCTGGTGAGAATACAGCAATGGAGATGTCAAGATTTGGGCTGGTGCTTGCTTGTTCTGTATTAATGGTGGTGATGATGATGCCAAGTGAAGTTGAAGCTAAGAGATGGACTGTTGGTGGGAACAAAGGATGGACTTCAAATGTTAATTACACTATTTGGGCTCAAAATGTTACGTTCTACAAAGATGATTGGCTCTGTAAGTCTCTATTTCCCTTGAGATCTATCTATGTATATATTTGTTTATCCTGCTCTTGATGATTCTTAGATCCAATTTCTTTAGATTTTTTTTCCGTTGCAGTGTCAGATTTCAGATTCATTTTTACTAGATCTAGATACATTAAATGCAACTGAACTAGTTTTTTCAGTTGAAAAACTGCTAGATTGAACTGAATAATTTGCTTCAAATGCTTACTATACTTGGAATCTGTTCACTGTTTAGTAACTGAAATTATTGACATTTAAATGCAACCAACAAAAATGAAATGGTAAATTTACTGTTTAGTTGTTAAAATTGATTATGAGAATCTTATTCAGCAAAATTCTTGCTTCTTTTTTTGGTCAAATTTCTGTATTTTTTTGAATTGATTGATTGATTTGTTGCCTTCATTTGACCTGAGAAATGTCTTCTTTTTCTTGTTTCTGTTGGTTTTAGCTTGAAACACCAATCTAGATCTGTGCTAGAAATGTATGTCCACATGATTTCAGACTCGGTTTTAATTTTGTACAACCAGGCTTAACTCGCCGAGTCCTGCAATTTACTAGTAAAATGAATTGAAACAGTCTATATCATGTTGGGTTATAATATGTCAGATTTTGAACTCTGTGGTACTTGATGGTTCCTTGATCTCAAAACTACAATATGTGTACTCCATCTAAATGTTGGGTCTAGGAATGACGAATCCTTTCGGGAATGTCGGGTCTCTCGTGAAAGCCATGTTAATCACATAGTGGTGTTAAACCGAAAATGATATGTGTACGCCGGATGTTCACTCCAAATTGCATACGTATGGATCAACCATTCATTGGTTTACATGGCTTTCGCGTAGGATCTACTATTCGCTAAAGGGTTCACCGTTTCTAGATCTAGGATTTAGATACTGTGCACATAGTGGTGTAAGATCTTGGCGCCGTAAAAGTATGTGTAAACCATTGGTGTATATGAAGGATTTTCGATAAAACCTATTTTCTAGCTCTCATCTTTATGAACTCCTCATGGGTTGATGTGAACGCTATCATGTTCAGGCTGTAAGTTTCTGTGTCTGAATTGAATCTAGGAGTCACTAAATTATGTGGTTATGTCATGTGGTCTAATTGATAATTGATTTGGTGCCCACTTGAATGGTGATCAGTAATCTTCAGTTTGTTTGGCGTATTTGATGTTTGTTTATTGTTTGCTTTGTCTTTGTAAAGATATTATTAGTGCTCTTACTTCCCCTCCACACATTTCAGTCTTTGTGTATGACAGGAACCAACAGAATGTGTTGCAAGTAAACAAGACTGATTACGAGTCTTGCAATGAAAACAATCCCATTCACAGTTGGACCACTGGAGCTGGTAGAGATGTTGTCCCACTCAATGTGACCAAGCATTATTACTTCATCAGTGGACATGGTTTCTGCTACGGAGGAATGAAATTAGCTGTTCATGTCATAAACCCACCACCACCACCACGAGCAGCTCCAATTAAGAGTGACAGTGCTCCATCAGCTAGTTTTGGTCTCCGATCTGCAATGGCTTTTGTGGCAGCATGGACATGTGCGTCCCAATTGTTTTAGTTTGTGAAATCGTCTCTCTAATCATTATTGCTAATTTATCAAATTGGTTCATTGAAGAGTAATCATCTGTTGTGATCATTTGTGTTACAAAAAATTTGTTGTAGTTGGGAAATCAAAAAAGCTTTTGTGGTGTTTATATTTTTACTGTTTCTGTTGAGTCACTTGACTTGTAATTTTGAAGATTCATCTTTGACTAGTTTTAACTGGTGCCCTAAAATTGGGGTTTGTGAAAACACAGCCTGTTCACCATACAAAAACCATGAAAGAAGCTAGCACTAGGTGTGTTTAACGCCTTGTTTGAGAAGTTTGACACAAAAATGGAGAGAGAGAAGCATCAACAAGATAAGTATGGCTTCTTCTTGCACAGACTAAACCAGTTAAAACGGAAATGATAAATCAAATGTTAAAAGTGAACTAAACTAAGCAACCCACGGATGCGCAGTCAGGTAATTATGGATTGTCTGTGCAAATTTCGGACTTGGATACTGTAATTTACAGTCGTTTAATCTCTTATTATTGGTATCCACCTGGGAAGCACTGACACAGACACGTGACACAGACACAGGGGTCGGTAAAATTCAAAAATCTTAGGACACGGACACGTTTATATATATATTAATTAAATGATTTTTATACACTAATATCATAGTATTATGATGTATCAGATACATCAATCGTGCAAATACACGAAAAAACTCAAATCTATGCCATTATGTTAGCCCACATGTACAAATATTAACTATTATGTTAATTTTCATAACCCATTTGAGTACTCAATTAGTAAAATGAGGTATAAATTTGTACATGTGCGTCGTGTCGGTGTCCAACGCGCGTCGTGCGTCCGGCGCGTGTCTGACGCGGACACGACACCAATACTGATGTGTCTGTGCTTCCCAGGTATCCACGCTCTGGTTGATCATCATCATGCCTCAAGATAACTACTCCAAGACGTATCACCTCGACATTCCCCGGTAACCACATTCTCCAAAATTACGCATGTGAGCATAACCCAAGGCCTTTCCACTAAATCTAAACAATGATAAGGCCCACTAAAGATAACAGACTTCTTTTCGAGTATTCCACATACCCATTTAACATCCTTCCGCGAGGCCGTTTGTTGTATATTCTCCGGGATGAATATGAGTTCCTGAATATAGGCATGAACTTGTTATAAACGTGTAATTATGTTAAGAATATCCAGGATAAATTCTGTTTATTACTGGGATGTTTTTGTGTCTAGCTCTATAAATAGAGGCTCTAATGTTTGTCTGTCATACTAATGAATGTAATTTTTCCCCTCTTCTTTCTCTCTACATTGTGTCTCTCCTTCTCTATTTTCTAGTTTCAAAAGACGTTATCAGCACGATTAACGATTGTAGAGCAACGTGCGTGATAACGTCTTGTAAATTTTACTTAAGGCAATTCGATAATTTGGTCTTCAAACACAGGTGATACGACTTAGGAGAAAAACATTCATGCTACTTTGTAAACCAGGAAATTAAAAAGCAAAAAGGTCTAGATCCAACAATCATAAGTAACAATGGCTTCCAAAATAAACAATTGGTTTTGGGTGATGAATCTTACACTGACCGACCAAAGTAGTAGGCATCCCAGCCACATCCGGTGCATGCAATAAAGATAGTTTTTGCGCTAGATTTTTTCTCATAAATCTTCGTTATTAAATTTTCATAAAAGCCTTGAACCAAAATAACTAATCATTTTTTTCACAAAACATTGAGAGATTTGTTGTTAGAGCACTGCTCGGTCGAACTCGCAAGCGTTGCTATTTCAAGCTTGTTTGTCAAGTTTAGTTGATCAAAACTATAGTCTTGATTCTAGTCTACTTATAGTTATGTCTCGGATTAGGACTGAACGTGTAGTTGAGCTTTATACTTTACGATGTTCATCGATTGAAGACGAAAATCTACCGAGGAAAACTTGGAGGAACTTCAACAAAAGGTATGTGGAGACTAGAACTTATCTATCACTCAGAAGTATATTCTATTTTATCCCCTAATGAGACTAAGTCGTATAGCTATATAGACTTTTACATTATACACATTTGATATTTCGAGCTGAGTTTAACTCGGTTATCTATTTCTCGAAATATGTGTTGGAAGCTTTTTGTTTAACTATGTTCACCATTATTCTTAACGAGTTTAGTTGGAGACAATTTATTTGTTGGAAACTAAATAATAAGTCAAAAGATGATCATGTGGAAATTGCCTTGAAACATCTTACATGACTTATGTGAGAAAGTCATTTGATGTCGTCTTGGAAACTTTCGTACTGATCGTTTGATCACTTGAAAATTACTTGAAGCTAATAGTTTGTGTGAGACATTTATTGTCGTCTTCTAAGGATGTTTCAATGATTGATATGGGAGTTTAGAACATTTAACCATGTCTGGATATAACACGGTATGCATACATAGTATGCGAACTGTTTTGTAGTGATTCAGGTCCGGGAACTCTGTTTCCATACCTACTATGTGAACGGTTTTAACTGTAAAGGTCCGGGAACCTTATTTGCATAACTAATATGCGAACGGTTCTATCTGAGTTGGATCCGGCACAACTAGTCGCGTATCTGGTATGCTGACATCATGGAAAGTAATACTGGGAAACTACCGTCCTCTAATAAAAACGATGATATGGAACATGATTTCATTGAGGAAGGAGATGCAAGAGCAGAAGAATATTCTCATGAGATGAATAAGGCTCCTAAAGATCTGGTAATCCATTTTATCCCCAAACTCTATTTTTCTTACATTTCCAAAAACCTAGTATCTGTATTTATTGCAATTGTTGTTTTAATTATTGGATTGTCTTTAACTCTGCATTGTTTGTATCTGTTCATAATAGTAACTTGAGTATCAAGTTAAGCCATTTTCATGTTATTTTCACATTGAAAGTCCTATGTTCGAATTGTCATGCATGGATTTCTAGGTAAAAACACTCCCCTGATGTAATTTTTTTATCTGAGACTAAAACCAATGATGATAGGATCCTAATGTTATACTTTTTTATGGTTTAGCAACTAATCATGTTTAGTTTAATAAAACCGGATTAGTCTAATCTTAATCAAGTGTGTGTTTAATGTTTAGATCATGTACTAAAGGCAAGACTTTTTCTGTCTTGTGGGGATGGTACATAAGGCTTAAGTACATCAAGTAAATCCACTAAGTGGCATGCAAGTTTTTATATGAAGTTAAGGGATGTATCTCCACCTCATGATGGTTGAGTGGTGACACATGTCTATGCAGTAGGAGGTGGACTCCCTTCTAGCCAAGAATTTCTGCTGGGATTTTCGAAACTCGTTTGTGTGACACAAGTCCGCGAACTGGCGGAAGTTCTCGACCGAGAATTTCTGCTGAGTTTCGGAAAACTCAAAACCGATGCTTAAGTCTGCGAACTTGTTTGTGAACTTAAGTGGTTGTAATCTAAGATGATGAGCTCTGAACATAAACATTAAATTACTAAGGAATGCTTAATGCAAACCGTGCATAAATTCGATCTTCATTAACCCTTGAGTTTCTTCTCTAAATTCGGGTTAACGACTTAAAGACTTCATTGGGACTGTAAAGCCAGACTGATACTACTTTTATTGTAGTTGTGCGATCTGATCTTACTTTTTTTATCATTAGGAGTACAATGGTTTCTGATTGGCTCGAGAACTCGTTTCTCCGACAGGTAAGATAAAGTATTCGCGAACATCTTCGTCTCACTGTTCGTGAATCCTCAGTATTCTTCTTGTGTATTCAGGAATCGAGTATTGAGAGGTGATTGGTTTATCTAGGCTGTTCTTCGGGAATATAAGACCGGATAAATCAATTGGTTCATGTGCTACCTTGATTATATCAAAAAACGGAATCAAAACTAGGGTTTATCTGTGGGAGACAAATTAATCCTTTGAACAGACTTTTCTGTGTGAGACAGATTTGTTTATTATCAAGCCTGAGATTTTGGGTCGTAGCAACTCTTTGTTGTGGGTCAGATTAGCAAAGGCAATCAAGTACGTAGTATCCTGCTGGGATCAGAGGCGTAGAGGTGCAACTGTACCTTGTATCAGTGGGAGACTGATAGGGGTTCAACTATAGTCCAGTCCGAAGTTAATTGGTAGTAGGCTAGTGTCTGTAGCGGCTTAATACAGTGTGTATCTAGTCTGGACGATGTCCCGGGGTTTTTCTGCATTTGCGGTTTCCTCGTTAACAAAATTTTTGGTGTCTGTGTTATTTTTTTTCCGCATTATATTTGTTTATATAATTGAAATAATACAGGTTGTGCGTTGAAGTTTAGTCAATTGGAAATCCAGTCTTGTGATTGTTGATCTCATTGATTAAAACTTGGGTATTGGTTTTTGATACCGTCCAAGTTATCTCTCTTTGATTAGCCTCCCAGATTTATATTTGCTTGAGTAACAATCAAATTGAGAGATAGAGATATTACTCCTTGAGACACAATATTTTAGATTGAATCTAACTTTCTAGTTGATTCTCTAGTAGATTGTTTCGGAGATTGTCCATACAGATTGCTAATCGAATTGTTGGGTGGTGTTGTTAGACCCCCACTTTTTCAACATTATTTTGAAATGGTGTTTTTGTTCTTTCTAGAGTTTAAGTCCTATCTCTTGACTTATTTACTTGGAAATCGTCTTGCTTTGGATTTGTGTTTTTGGATAACCTTAAAATTTCTCTTTTATTTTATTTTAGATTTAATTTTTCTTTTTCAAATGATTTAACTAATCAGTACACTGTCACAACTAAGATATAAAAGAAAACTACACTTTGAGAATCTTACAATTTCACAAATAGGACCGAATACCATGTTTCTTTACTGATATGTTGAGGGATCCATAGTCTGATCTATCGGCAATACTGTACATGAAGACCGTAAGAAGTTGTACATTTGAGTTTGCTAGGTTAACACTTCCTTTGCCTATTGTGAAATTGGCGAGCCAAAAATCCTGGCGCAAATCATTTTTGAAGTCGCAGTTTTTATGTCAATAAGGAACAGGACAGTTGCTAAAGCATCATCTAAGAAAAGACCGTCTAGTTCCCTTTTTGTCCCACCAAAAGCTTCAGAAGCAGCAAGTGGTAACAGATCACTCTTTATTGTGATAATTGATCGCGTAGTTCATCAAGAAACTTTTCTCCTTGGTAATTGAAAGGGAATTTGTAGGAATCAGTTTCATTCTTAGACCAGAATCCAACTGATTGAACAACCATTTCATTCACAAGGATCTTCATGGTGGTCATTATTTTGTTCTATTTGCTTGTGCGACTGTATGCTGTTGGAGTTTCATTGTAGGAGTATTAGGATACTCTCGCTTTACTTGTTAAATATGTCAAACTAATGCAGGCATCAACTTTTACCTTTAAGTGTGATTGTATGATTTTTTTGTTTTGACACTGGGCTCTCTAAAACATATTACATTACCAAATAAAATGTCATATGGGTGTGCTGCTTCAGAATTGCTAGTTTTTTTTGAAGTGTTTGGATGAGGCTTCTGATTATTGATAAAACAATCTCTTTCTTCATGATCAAATTCGAATTTCCTGCTCTATTTATAATCTCTGAGTTCCATACTGACGGGGTAGGTTGAATTGTTTTCTACAGCTTTCCTGGTCATACCAACGCATTCTGGAATGTTTCTGCTGGTTGTGGTTGCAAGATCCCAGGAAGAGGATTTATTGTACTGCTTACTTTAAAACAACTTGCTGATCTTCAATAATTTTTTACTTTGATGTATAAATTCTAGTGCTTGTGGTTATCAAAACCTCGTTATTTTCTGGATTTATCTTGTTAATTGAGCTCTTACCACATACAAGTGTTCATTTAGTGTCTATTTATGCTGGTACCTTTGAGCTTTAAAGGTAAAGCGGTTATTTGATGGAGACATTCCTGAAGGCATCAGCTGCTGGCTTTGATAATCTGGCGTGAATGATGAAGATTAAAGACGTAATCAGAGTTTAAGAAGGATTATAAGAGTTGGGTTGTTCTATAGTTTGAATTTTCAGCAAAATAAAGCTCGGTTACAACTGAACAGAAAAACAGCCACGAGTTGGTGGTGTCTTTGCTGATAGAGTGTTGAATGGCTATTAGTTTTTTTTTTTTTTTTTTGCTTTCATCATCTGGTGATGCTTGCGCCAACTCTTCATTTCTTCTCTTTGCTGCTATTTTTGCACCCTTACCTGCTTAGATCCAATTCTGAATCTTGGCTTTCTTCACCATCTCCTTAAATTTGCCACTTTGTTTTTCTTGGATTGGCTCCTTAGCATCATCTTGGCCTTTCTTATATAACTTGCCTCCAGAAAGAGCTCAGGGTTGTTAAAAGATTCACACGTTTCTGGGATATGAGTGTAAGCACATCTATTCTCGTTCGTTTTTGCGAGGACATGAACCGATTTTTAACACCACCCTGGCATTTGCAGCTTGTCTATGCCGAAAACTGAAGCATATCCTCCAAATTCTCACCATGTCGTAGCTGCTGTGTTGAATCCATTGCCGAAAGTCATCTGGAATCTCTTTTTTTAAGAAACCGTCAAGCTACTTTCTATTCTCTCGGCACAAGCAATTGACAACATGTTCGCTCCTGGATTCATGAATCTTGCAAATATTTGTAAGCATAAGAAGCACATAATTACTGATAATGGCTTCTACCATCACCTCCATACACCACCACCACCACCACGGCCGACAACAACCATCGCCGTAAACAACCACCACCACCAGTTAGGGTGCCATAACGGTTAGCAGGAGGGGAAGAATAGATGCAAACAGTGAAAGAATTTGGTGAAACGAGATTAGAACCCATCATCTGTAATGAACACTTCCTCTATAATTAAATATTAGTCTTCTTATAAAAAAATAAAAACAAATATTAGTCTTCTTATAAAAAAAATTGCAGTCTATCTCTACCAAGTATAAAATAAAATAAAATAATAGTCCAAATACCAGTTTTACCCTTATTGAAGTTGAAGTTGGAAGTTGAGTCAGATCAGCCTAGCCAGATCTAAATCAGTTCTCAGTAAGTAGTACAACTAAAATTCTCAGTTAGTAATAATAATGGAGGAAAACCAGAGTCGAACCAATTATTCAGAAAAACCCCTTCGCTGCATCGTGAAACTGGGTGGTGCTGCAATTACATGTAAAAATGAATTGGAAAAAATCAACGAAGAGAATCTTGGGATTGTTTCTAAACAGCTTAGACAAGCAATGGTGAACGGCGGGGGTTCTTCGAATTCTACTGATTCTATTAAGGTTCTTGGGATGGATTGGAGCAAAAGAGCTGGTGGGGGTGTTTCAGAAATTTCTATTAATCCAGATGAATTTGGAGATCAGTCTGAGTTAGACCTCAGTAAATTCATCATTGTTCATGGGGCAGGTATTTTGATGTTCTTATTCGCTTTTTAAGACTTAGTATTAAATTTTTAACAGTTTTATTTGCTAAAATTCGAGTTTATGAACAGGTAGACAGACCCTTTGAAGTGTGTTCCATACTTCCATCTGATTTGTAATTGTTTCCAATGTAGAATCATAGTCATAGCTACCTAAAGTCATTTGCAATAGACTGGTACTTGTTGAGAGTATGTATGATGATTGACATTTGAAGCCTGATTGTGCCAATAAGATTCGGTGTGTTCAGTAAACTAACTCCATCAACATTTGAGAGTTCATTTCTTTAGGATTTAGTGTGCAGCGCTGAGCAAATTAGTCCGCATATGTGATCTTTCCATCTTTGTTGTTGTTATATGTGTGCAATGCGGGGGAAAAATATCCGTACTCTTTATGAACAGGTTGACATCCCCTTTTAAGTGTTCCATCCATCTGATCTGTATGGTTAATTGTATCTGTTTCCAATGTAGAATCATAGTCATAGCTTCCTTTGACATTTTCTAGTCTTCATAATTGACATTTGAATCTTGATTATTCCCAGGAGATATAGTTTGTCTAGTAATATTTCACGAACTGTTGAGTGGTTCTTTCTTTAGGTTTAGTGTGCGATGCGGAGCAAAAAAGTCCATCCTATGTGCTCTTTCCGACTTGGTTGTTGTTGTTTTTCTGGTGCAGGTTGCTCCTTTTGTGCTTCCCTGCGGCAGTCTTGAATAAGTTTTTAACAATTCACCAAAAAAGTACTTGACATTTTTCACTTGTGGGTGTAGGATCTTTTGGTCACTTTCAGGCTAGTAAGTCTGGTGTTCATAAAGGAGGACTGTGTAATCCTCTTGTCAAGGCTGGATTTGTTGCAACACGTATCTCTGTAAGAGTCGTTGCTATAACCCTTCTTTTCTGGGTAACTGGATTTTACTACATTGATGGGACACCAATTACATTGCACCTAATTTTTAAAACCAACCATTATTATCAACTTGATGAGATAACATACAAGGAAGTCTTACAAGGGTACAATTTCATTTCATTGTCTACCTGGAAGATATTCATATTAATTGTAACTTTGCTGTTGTTTAACTGTTTCTACTGTTCCAGGTGACATCACTAAACCTTGAAATTGTAAGAGCTCTAGCCAGAGGTGGGTTTCCGTCTAGTCTTTGTAATTTATACTCCAGCAGACTAATTTAAGAGAATAGATAATTAGCAATGTGCCTTTACTTTGTTTTCCAATCGTACGATTTTAGAACATAGACAATAATAAGTGTTATGCTCCACTCCCTCATGTCTTACAGGAGTTTTCTTCCTTCTTTTGCATTCTTACAGAGGGAATCCCATCTATTGGAATGTCTCCATTTGCTTCTGGATGGTCTACATGCGAAAGAAATGTAAGAAACTCTAAATAAAAGTTACACGTTATCTGATGTGTCTTTGCCATCTCGTCATTTTTTACAGGAACTTTTATTTCTGGTCACAGATATCAGCTGCTGATACATCTCAGATTGCCAAGTCAATCGACTCTGGTTTTGTCCCTGTAAGTTGAGCGTTGCCCTTTATGTTTGCCTTGCCGTTCAGGGTTTTTCTGGCTTAACTGAGTGTTAGCAATCGTAACACAGACAGTTTCTTTCCTTTTTTAGGTTCTGCATGGAGATGCGGTGTATGACGACTTACAGGTTCTGTTTCTCTAATGAAGTTGTCATATGAGATTTTGAAATTCAACATCCAGTTGTTTACTAACACTGCAATCACTCAAATCGATCAGGACTGCACTATATTAAGTGGTGATGTCATTATACGCCATCTTGCTGAGGTGCTGAAGCCTGAATATGTTGTTTTCCTAGTATCCTTTTGATATTTGAGTTCTTTTTCCATGTCTTATATCTGATACACATGCATTTACCTTTGATGTCAAACTGTCGAGATGATTGACTTCAGTGTTTCCACAGTTTTCCTATCTTTGTTGCCACATGTTCATAGCATATGTTAAACTTCAAAACCAGTATGTATCTATATTCTGTCCAAGTCTTCTACATGATTTTTCCTATTGGTGAGCATAGACAGATGTGTTGGGAGTATATGACCGTCCACCTACAGACTCCAATGCTGTACTTCTCAGAGAGATAGGTGAGTGATCTATTTAGAATCCCTTTTTATAACTTGGTCGGACCTCTATTTTGTTTTTTTCTTTTACAAGATTGTTAAGTTGATTCAGGAATATGTGATTGGAGTTTTATACTTTTCACATCTTCATCATTTTTGAGCTTATTCCTAATTTGTTTAACCACGCCAGCTGTTGATGAGGATGGAAACTGGTCTATTGTAGCCGTAGAAAACATGAATAAGCAAGGTTAGTGGGAGATGTGCGAATTTAATTCTGTTTTCTGTGGGTTATCATGACTTCACTCTCCAAAGCCCTTTTCTTTAGCAAACGATATCCAGCCACGCCCACATTACGAAAGTAGTGTAAATATCATTCATAGAGGCCAATTTTTCTTTTTTTGATGGATAGTTGAAATTACGGTCGCTGCGCATGATACAACCGGAGGAATGATAACCAAGATAACAGAAGCTGCACTGATAGCAAAACTTGGAATTGATGTTTATATCGTAAAGGTGAGTACCTCTCTTATGTTTTACAGTTTTTCTAAACTTCCAAACAATGAGTTAGTGAATGAGCTTCTTTCTGTTTTCCAGGCTGCTACAGACCATTCATTTCGAGCTCTAAATGGGGAGATTAGAGGTGATATTCCTGACGATTGGCTGGGGACGGTTATCAGATCTTCGAAACAGAAGCAGAAATCATCCTGACCTGTCCACCAAGGACAAAGCATTTCTCATAGCATTAACGACCACGAAGTTGATCATTTATGATTCCTATTCCTCTGACAGTTAGTCTGGAGTCTATCTCAGAGAGCCAGAGCCGTCTTATAAACCAGCCCAGCTAGGCTATTGCCTAGAGCCACATTGTTGGGGCCCAAAGTTTTAATTTTTCTTCCAGCTTGACTTTTTTTTTTCCCCTTGAAGCATTAGGATGCCGTTTTTTTTTTGTTATACGACCTTCAATAGGGTTAAATGGTATCTTAACTAATGACAACTCCCTTTTTATGTGATTCGCTGGATGCAACCTAATCATTTTTAAAAAAAATTTTATATACAACTGAAGGTCATGTTGACTGTTTTTTTCGTCCTAGTACAAAATCAGCGGGTTGAGTTGAAATATTTCTGATAGACCTTCCAATATTTTTGATCAGATTATGATAGATAGTCACCTTCACAATACAATTGTTTGGTTTTTATGAGTCGATAATGGTGCAACCTGACGAGACTGTACAACTATAGATCCATGTATTACATCAATTTGTCTTCACAAAAAATGTACAACTATAGATCCATGATTGCATCAATTTGTCTTCGCAAAAATAGAACAGCCGCCAATATCCTACACTTCAATGCGCTAGTTGAACTCCCCTAGATTTTAATCAAGTTGGTATCATTGTGGTGCGTTAACCTTGTCCAACAACTTCAGTACCAAAAAAATATAAGTTCTCTGAACTTGCCTACATCTTGTCAAATGGGTTTTTCCTAGATTTTTACTTTGATTCATCCAAAACTGTAGCCTCGATCTTCCTGGATTACTCTCGGAATAATTATCATGATTAGTGTTTGAATAATATGTGATTAAGTAAAGAAAAAAAGAATCCTAATTAAAATTATGTGACCATAAAAAAATGATTACGGTGGGTTTGGTTGCAAAATTCACAATTCCGAGTGGGATTAAAATCCCAGGGTCATGCAAATCCCTCGTATGTTTGGTAACTCAGTTAAAATACCTAGGTTCCATAAAATTTCTTTGTTTTAAATTTGCGTATTGTGTGGCACTATCCTACAAATATCAAAATTATATATATATATATATAGAATTTTCGGATTAAAAGAGTGGGTCTATAAATCCCTTGATAAGTTTCCAGCAAATTTTAGGAGGAAGGGGTCGGACTCCATATGGAGGATTTGTTGGAAAAGTGATTCCCGTAGTTTCTTTGGATACAAAAATTTATTTCTTTAGTAAGAGTTGAACTTGCAATTAGGTTGATAGTTTGTAGATTATTGTTATCAGCTCATGTGCATTCTACTATAAGAGTTACTACCAGAGATAACTTTAAAGTACCAAGAATATACATGTACAAAGAGGCAGTTGTCTAAAAGAAGATCTAAAATCTTGAATCTCAAGTTAGATAAATTCTTAGAAAGAACTTGAAACTTCCAATACAAAGGAATTAGTTAAGAGAAATCACTTCTTAAGTGTGTGAAAAGTTTTCCTTGAAAATTAAAGAAGATTCAATGAGTCCAAAGTAATCTAAAATCTTGAATCTCAAGTTAGATAAATTCTTAGAAAGAACTTGAAACTTCCAATACAAAGGAATTATTAAGAGAAATCACTTCTTAAGCGTGTGAAAAGTTTTCCTTGAAAACTAAAGAAGATTCAATGAGTCCAAAGCCAATAGTTTATTAGGTTGACCAGTTTATCTTTTAAGTCCACGAATTCAGGTGATGAATTTGTGAACTCATAAGAGAGAAAATAGAATTCAGATTCTTTATAGGTTCAAGAACTCAAACTCAAATGAAGTTATAGGAAACATTCAAGCTTTTTAGGTTCGCGAACTGAAATGCTCAAAAAGTCGTAGGAGAATTTTTCTTGTACTAGGTTCTTGAGCGCACCCTTTTAGGTTCATTGCGTTAAATCTCAGGAGAAATTTTCTTCACTAGGTTTGCAAAGTCAAATTTCAAAAAGGTTTCGGAATAAATTTCAACAATAGGTTCATGAAATTACCTACTTAGGTTTGCGAACAAAATTGACTTATTGACTTTAGTTGTTAAGTTCTACAAGCAATAGATTTAAAAACTTAAAGTTTTGAATTCTTGAACTCGAGTAAGTGAAAATTATTAGTAGTAAATTATGAGAAACAAAACTTTACAAACTCAAGAATGAATTTGAAAGTCTTTAGATTCACATTAAAATACTTGTGCTTTCTCTTAATCTTAGTTTCGAGTTCTCGATAAAAACGAGCTTGCCAAGTTGAAGCATCATTAGACTCAATAAAAGATAATATGTGATAACATTTACTAAAGTCCTTAAATTTATATACGGTAAACATCTATATATATTTATATATAATATAAAAGAGTCTGAAAGAAAAAACCAGTCTTCGTATTTTTACCTCGATGAAGTTTCCTCAAATTGGACATGTGATCTTCAATGTTTCATTATCCTTGAGTGACTTGGAAAATCCTAAGACTTTATTACCTTTTCTATACTAGTCTGAAGTTGATAACAGTAGGCTAAATCAAATAATAGTTTGTCATCCAAACTTGACAACATACTCGACATACCAAGGCATGTGAGTTCAAACAAGTATTCACCCTAACATACCTTCTTGAACGATATTGTAAATATTTGTTAATATTTACGCTTGAGTCGATGTACTTGGACATTATTCTATTACCTATTGTCAGGCATATTTTTTTTGTTTGCATACAAAAAGAATTCGAGGCAATGGGTGTTTACCCATGTTAGAAATTATAAATCCCTCTTTACACATTAAAATTCTTTTAATTAACATTTCCGAAAAATTAAAAGTGATTTTCACTTTAGGATTTTTAAAACCCAAAATTTGTTTATATATCCATGAATTGTGTCACTTAAATATTGTTGAAGAAAAATGTTATATTTAAAAATAAAAAATTAGTTTGCACATGCGAAATTTATAGCATGATTTACTCTCTTGCAATTATTTGCATATGAATAGTTTTTTTTCACATGAAATTTCATTTAGGTATATGAATACATTTACTACTACTAATTTAACTATCAAAATGTCTCACGTTTGAATAATACAATGTGTCATTATACGAACTTTTATTTTTGTTGATGAATATCTTCTTACACGTATTATTTATAGTACAATATAATTTATTTTCTTTTTATATACATATTTTTTCCTGTATGATATCATTATGAATTTGGAAATGATTACTGTTTGGAGGACTTCAAAAAATGTTTCCTGGACGAACAAAAGGGAGCAGAATGTTTCTTACAACACGACATGAAAGTGTAGCTTACTGGGCTAGCTCCATATCTAACGTCAGCATCCACAATCTAGTTGTAATGAATAAAGAGGAGAGTTAGGGATTCTTTCTTAAAAAGTTTATTTCCCATTCTACAGTATCGACATTTCTGATTGGGTTGTTCGGTGAAAAAACATGGAGGACCTCAGGAAGCAGATGGTAAAAAAATGTTGCGGGTTACCCCTTGCAATAGTGTTTATTGGAAGCTTTTGATCTACTCGAGAAATAACACGTAATGCGTGTATGGAGTAAATAAATATGCAAGTTGGTATCTTAGTCAAGTTGATAGTGTTTATTTTTTTTATATGTTTGGGAATTCTAGCATTGAGTTACGATTACTTGCCATATTACTTGAAGCCATGCTTTCTGTATATGAGTCTCTTTCCTATAAGATAATGATATCGGTGTCGCAAAGTTGATGCTGCATCGTGAAAAGTTTCATACGAAATAAAGGAGGAAAGGCATTGGAAGATACCGTAGAGGATTACTTGGGAGAATTAATGAGTAAAACCTTGATCCAGGTCAAGAGATTTATATGTGAACAGTAAAAGCTTGTAACATAATCTACTTCGTGATACCTCTATCGTATAATCTAAAGATGATATGTTTCTCTAATTAATATTTTAATTTCCATAGTTACAGTAGAACTCAATATCTAACGATGTCAAAATGCCGAATTGATATCTTTGCATGTTGAAAGAACAAACTTAAAGGGAAAACAACACCTTCAGAATTTGCATCCACCTTTGAATTCTTCTTCTTATTTTAATGATTTGTGTGTAATGTAGCAATCACAAAATACAATTTATCGACGGGTTGATCTTTTTTATATAATTTTTTTTTTTAATAAATTTCTGAGTAACAACTGATAATTACATAGCATTCAAGATATACTGATACCAAGCCCCGCGAGGCTTTTGGATCCATCTTTGATTCATTCTTCTTCTTTTAATGATGATTCTTAAAAAGAATAACATGATGATTCATCTGAAGTATATCATTCACCGAATAATGTTATTTTTGATAGGTGATAGACGCATTTATGTGTCTATTTTGTTCTCAATTTTCTGTATTGTTAGACTCGATTAAGTACTTATTGTGTTATTTTGTGTTCTTGTAGGAAATTTTAGAGAAATAAGCCCTTGCGGCGAAATGGGCTCAAAAAGCAGTGTTTTACACCCCGGAGAAATGTACCGTAGGCACCCCAGAAATGCACCGAAAGCGTCCCAGAAATGTCCCGGAGGAACCCAGAAAAATTACTATTTCCACCCCAATTGATATTCGCACCCCAGCACTCTGGATAAGGGGCACCTTCTTCAACAATTTGAATTTGTGTTTTTGGCGGGAAATGAAGTTTTCAACTGGCAGAATTTTGACTGTCAAAATGAGTGGGTTAGAGTGCGATTCAATCGCTGAAAATTGGCAGAAAGATGTGATTTGGCATAAGGAACAAAGTTTGGGTGGTGGTTTCGATCAAATTTGGCTGGAATACGTGTTTTGATTCTCGAGTTCAAAACAGGGCAAGCAAGCACTGGAGGATGATAATCACGCGTCATGGAGAGTTATGGACGTGTTCTGATGATGTGGAATGTCTCGAGCATCACTTTGGGTCGTGAAGAATCGATTTGGAGCGTGGAGGGAGGAAGTTTACGCAAGAAATTCCAAGTTTGGTAAGAAAATATTCGGAAAATATTGTTATTCACTGCCCGCATAATGAAGAATTATATTGGAGTTATTGGCGAGATTTGGAGCTGTTGTTGGGTATAAATAGGCTCTTTGGGTCTACTAGAGAGGGTTTCGAGAGTTTGGGGTAGAGAGAAGGTCCAGAGAAGCAGAAATCAAGAGTTGATGAAACTCTGTTTCTGCTGCTGCTGCTGATGAAGAACACCAAGATCACGAAGAACAGACTGTCAGGGACAGTGGTTTATAAACAGTATCTAAGACCAGCCGTGGGTCGCAGTGCAGTCTAAATATCAGCAGCACTTGTGTTTTATCGTTCATTTAGATTACAGTTTTATACCACTTTCTCCTTTTCTCTCCATTGTAAACACCATTTGAGCTATAAAAATATATTTTGAGCGTGTTTTCATTATGAGGAGCTAAAACCCAACACTGGGACGACGGAGGAGGCTGAATTTCATCCTTGGGGTAATTTATTTTATTCTTTTTTGTGAATTTTTCATTAATCTAAAATTGAAATATGATTTGAATTAATTGGTTGTTATTTAATTTGATGATGTATGCTTAGCTTAGGTGTTTTGATACATCATGCTTAGGACTTACAATCGATGTTTTGAGAATATATCTTGGCAAAATCAGAGTCCATGTTAATTTTATTGAGTTTTATTTGTCAAAGAATATATGAATGAACCCTGTGTAGTGAATTCAGCCAAATCCTTAGTTCCAGTACCTCTCGCCCATTGTTAATATTTTTATTGTATATATTTATCTTTTTTATTAAGTCTAAAAAATTATCCTTCACAAATCCGAGAGTTTGAACCTTCATTACTACAACCCACGAAAAATCATTAATCATTTTTGCGCCGCCGACGCGGATTTGTGCTTAGGTAGAATTTTTAGGTTTTTATTATTTTTTTACTATTATTTGTTCCTTTTTACGTTTCTTTTTGTGTCTTTGATATACAGGTTCGAAGTGGAATACTAAGGACTTGGGAACAAAAAGCTTAAAGCTAAAAGAGAATAAAAAAAGACATAATTTTTTTTTAGGATTTGTAAATAGGCTTTATTTTTCATAATTTTTGTAATTTTTGGACTTTTTATTTGGACTTTATTCTGGACAATTGGACTTTATTTTTTTTTTAACCCTACAGAAGGGTATTATTAAAAAAATATTTATATAAACTGTGTGCAGGGAAGGACGACGATTACTATATCGTCTCGGCCCCTCGGGTTCGTACATGACATAGGAGTCGTGGCCCGAGTCGACTTCAACGGTTCATCCCCCGTCTGGTACGGGAGGTAAGTCCATCGAAACACTCGCGAATCTCCTGTCAGCGGGTTTACTGTATTCCTTAAGGTGATTCATTGATTGAGGACGAATTTGGACTGTTTTTAAATTCCTAGTAAAGGGCAAGGCCTGGCCAATACAAGATAAGGGTTTGGATTTCATCACCGTTACCTTCTTGCCCTCCTTAGGAAAACGAAACCAAACGCGAACCTAAGCCTAAAATTTTGACTAGAAAGAGACCGATAAGGTAATGAGCTTAATAGGAAACTCGTTCGAAAAATATTGGTTGCTCTTTAAGCACACTTCAAAGTTCATGATGGTTTCTGTGAGTTGAATGCGTGACCGCGCCGCTTTCTAATGCGGTGAGGCCTTGGGTACCAAAGCTCCACTGAGCTTCCCTCGCCTCAATTCAACTTACTTTGACTCGGATTGATTCCAGAGGGGTTTGCTTAAATTGTAACGAATTCCCTTTCGAAGGATTAAAAGCTGGTCTAGAAACAATCTAAGTGGAGCCATTATGCTTGTTGTTTGCTAGATTTTATAAGTTTGATTTGGTAGAGTCAGCCTTGTTTGTGATTATGTAGAACTCCCTTGCAATTAAGAATGTCGAACTGGTATGATATAAGCCAATACAATAATTATCGACCTGAATTTGAATATGGACATCATTCTTTTTATGACCATGTTGGGAATAGTGGTTGGGAACGCCATCCTTTGGAGGGATATGGGTCATACCCTGGTGAGCCCAATTACTATCCACACATGCATCAGTCTTACAAGCAAGAAGATTATAGTACTAGTTCTTCGTCTCTAGAGGATACAATCAAACTATTTAAAAGTAGTCCTTTTTATGATCCCTCTGTTCCTATTCCTCCTTTAGAAGAGTCCCTCAGGGAGTTAGCTGAGTCGACGCGTAAGTTAGCTGAGATGAATAGTGTAATTATAGACGAAAGAACTACAATAATGAGTGAACTTTCTATAATGGAATCCCTCAAGCTGATGGCTGAGACGAACGAAAGACTTGCTCGAAATAATCTTACTTTCCAATATAGTGTTTCCAATAATACCCTTAAAAATGAGGATAGTTATTTTCATAATCAAGATGACGAGGTTAGAATTGGTAACACTACTTGTTTTGATGAGGTTCGATCTTTTTCATGTTATTATGATGAGGATAGTAGTAATGAAGAGTCTGAAATATGTAGACACAGTGATCAGGAATCTATTAATCCAATTGAGCTTTATAATGATTATATTATTTCTAGTTCAAATCCAAATAATTTTTATGATTATCCACCTATTCAAAAGGACGAGGATTTGATTAGGGATACCACCGTTTTAGACGATGTAGTTTTTCCTTTTGATTACGAAGCCGATAGTGGTTTAGAGGAACGGGTTTATTCCGAAAATGTTGTTTTAGAGTCTAGCGACTTAGAGACGATAGTATTATATGAAGAAGATATACCCGTAGAGATGAGTAAAGATGCACTATACCTGATAATAAATTAGAAAAATCAATTGACCATTTTCAAGAATCTAATGATCCAGAAATTAGGGAGATTGTAACTAGTCTCTCTAGAGATACCCAAAACTCTAAGTTTGGGGGTGATTATCACCTTCCTAGTGCCTTACCTTTAACTCTCAGAAAGTCCCTTCACTTAGGACTTGATATCTCTTCCTCGACAATTTTACAAGATTACCTTCATACTCGTTTTCCCGAACCTAATGATATCCAGGAAGAAGTTCAGTCGTTAGAAACCCATACTCTGGTTGATGTGGTTTGCCCAGGCTATGATCCCCGGATTGACTTTGTTTTCCCACCAAATAGTTTTCTTCCAAATGTGGGAGCATATAGATTTCAAATGTGTCGAATATTAAGTTGTGAGACTAAACCTAAATGCCTTAGGAAATTAGAATCGACACATTTGCTTAAGAATGACCACTACTCTCACTGTGGTCCATTATGTAAGTCAAACCTGATTGACTTAGACGATCCTCAGTTATTTAGGTTATTATTATTTTGTGATTCTAAGTTGTTATTTTAGTTTTTTCAGACTCTAGGACCTAATAATTTGGATCCAACCTATGAGGAAATGCATCCGAGGAAAATATTTTATTTAGACCCTTTCATAGAACCTGAACCACAATTAGATATAAATATCTTAATCAGGAAACTAGATAAGGGCATGCTATCCTTGTTCACTTTCTTGGGTTATTGTAGTTTCCTTTGGTCAGCTCTATTTCGTTTTGAAGACCCACAGTTATTTCGACTGTTACTTTATGGTTCGAGTTGACTAATCCTTTCCTAAGTCTGGCTGAAGACTTTAAACTTAGCACTTCTTGGGAGGTAACCCAATCTCATGCGACACGGTAATATATTTACTTATCTCTTTTGCTTCTATTGGTAACAGTTTCTCCTTGTTCATGCTTTTAATTTTATCTTTGGAACATTGAGGAAAATGTTAGATTTAAGTTTGGGGGTATGGGAGAAACATTTTAGTCGCATTTTTGAAACTTCTAGCGTCACACAGTACCCGGTTAGCTAAGTTTACATACTGTTTCTCACCGAAAAGATAGAAATTGGAATGCAAGAGATAACAACCTATTGAGACATTAGAGAAAAAGACATTGAGATCCTTGAAATTCAGGAGAGAACTTGTTCCTTTTAGAGGGTAACCGTGATGGACCTAACCATACATGATGGAAAGGCAAGTAGGTCAGGGAAATGCCAGAAAGACAAAGCAACCTCACAATGTAGTCTTAGTTACTGGATTGCGACTCTCTCTCAGTAGAAACTTATCATCATCAACAAGCGGAGTGACATCAAAATTTATGAAAAAGTTGAAGACGTTTAAGGTTTAGAAGCAACAATAGAAAAGAATAATTCAAAAAATCAAAGTTGAATACTTAGTTACAAGAAGTTACAAGAGAAAATGATATAAGTTGTCGAAGTTCATGATACCAAGACATCACAAGTTGTGAAGATCCAAGTTCTAAAGTCCTTCTCTCATGGCCATTAAAATTTTTGTCTTGTTATTTTTGTTTAAAAAAAAAAAATGAAAAATGAACAAAAAAAAAAATCATCGTTAAGTTTTGTTCAATAAGGCCATAGGGAAGTAGAAATCTATAAAGAAGTTTCAAGCAAGAAATTAAGGAGAAGAGTTAATTGTCAAGGTTCTATGAGGTTCGATAGTTTATCATCAACAGTTGAAGACCGAAGAAGACGTTGTTTCTACCGAGCACTATGAGAGAGTCGAAGAAAGATACATTTGGTTGCTTTGTTAGTCCGCTTTCAATCTGGCACAAGATCTTTCTAGCACTGGTTTAACTCATCACACGTAATTAGTCCAGCTGTGTAGCAGATGTTCCTCTCATCTTTATCTCTCTCCTAATCTTATCCAACTGTAAAGCAGCGGACGCATCTTACAATGTTTATCTAGTTGTGTAGCGGATATCTCTTTATCTAGCAGTCGTGCAGATGTGTCTCCTCTTTTCTTCAGTCAGCTTTAGAGCTGACACCTTTAATTTCTCTGGCATTCTACTTACTTGGAGATAGGTTGAGAATATGTATGTCCTCATAGCTCTTTGGATAGTTGTGACCAATTAGGAGTAAAGGTTTTTTGGGTACACCTCTGGTAAACCCTCCGGAGACAACACTCCGCCACTAGGGCCACCTAGGGGTTCAAATGATTTTCCTTTCTAAAATAAAATTTGCTCAAGGACTAGCAAATAATAAGTTTGGAGGTATTTGATAGACGCATTTATGTGTCTATTTTGTTCTCAATTTTCTGTATTGTTAGACTCGATTAAGTACTTATTGTGTTATTTTGTGTTCTTGTAGGAAATTTTAGAGAAATAAGCCCTTGCGGCGAAATGGCTCAAAAAGCAGTGTTTTACACCCCGGAGAAATGTACCGTAGGCACCCCAGAAATGCACCGGAAGCGTCCCAGAAATGTCCCGGAGGAACCCAGAAAAACTACTAATTGATATTCGCACCCCAGCACTCTGGATAAGGGGCACCTTCTTCAACAATTTGAATTTGTGTTTTTGGCGGGAAATGAAGTTTTCAACTGGCAGAATTTTGACTGTCAAAATGAATGAGTTAGAGTGCGATTCAATCGCTGAAAATTGGCAGAAAGATGTGATTTGGCATAAGGAACAAAGTTTGGGTGGTGGTTTCGATCAAATTTGGCTGGAATACGTGTTTTGATTCTCGAGTTCAAAACAGGGAAAGCATGCACCTGAGGATGATAATCACGCGTCATGGAGAGTTATGGACGTGTTCTGATGATGTGGAATGACTCGAGCATCACTTTGGGTCGTGAAGAATCGATTTGGAGCGTGGAGGGAGGAAGTTTACGCAAGAAATTCCAAGTTTGGTAAGAAAATATTCGGAAAATATTGTTATTCACTGCCCGCATAATGAAGAATTATATTGGAGTTATTGGCGAGATTTGGAGCTGTTGTTGGGTATAAATAGGCTCTTTGGGTCTACTAGAGAGGGTGTCGAGAGTTTGGGGTCGAGAGAAGGTCCAGAGAAGCAGAAATCAACAGTTGATGAAACTATGTTTCTGCTGCTGCTGATGAAGAACACCAAGATCACGAAGAACAGACTGTCAGGGACAGTGGATTATAAATAGTGTCTAAGACCAGCCGTGGGTCGCAGTGCAGTCTAAATATCAGCAGCACTTGTGTTTTATCCTTCATTCTGTGACGCTTCTTGTGCGTCGCAGATTACAGTTTTACACCACTTTCTCCCTTTCTCTCCATTGTAAACACCATTTGAGCTATAAAAATATATTTTGAGCGTGTTTTCATTATGAGGAGCTAAAACCCAACACTGGGACGACGGAGGAGGTTGAATTTCATCCTTGGGATAATTTATTTTATTCTTTTTTATGACTTTTGCATTAATCTAAAATTGAAATATGATTTGAATTAATTGGTTGTTATTTAATTTGATGATGTATGCTTAGCTTAGGTGTTTTGATACATCATTTGAGAATCTATCTTGGCAAAATCAGAGTCCATGTTAATTTTATTGAGTTTTATTTGTCAAAGAATATATGAATGAACCTTGTGTAGTGAATTCAGCCAAATCCTTAGTCCCAGTACCTCTCGCCCATTGTTAATATTTTTATTGTATATATTTATATTTTTTATTAAGTCTAAGAAATTATCCTTCACAAATCCGAGAGTTTGAACCTTCATTACTACAACCCACGAAAAATCATTAATCAATAGGCGGTATTTTATTTATTGAAAATAATTTGTTTTTCTTCCAAGTTTATAATTTTGATAAACTTATGGGTAACATTTTTATTCTCTAACAAAACAACAGATATTTGGTTAAAGAACAAACCTCTGGAACATCAAAACACACATTCTTAATTTTATTTTAATATTTTTTGAATATAGTTATACATTTATAGTTTTTTTTTACAGTATAGGTTAATATATAATAACACTAGACACCGACAAGTTTTTTCATATGAGTAATGTCGAGGCTGTAATAGGTGAAATAAAAGATGTCGATAGGGAAAAGTTAAAGGACAAGCAACCACTTGAACATTTGCATATCTATTGGAATTATTATTTTGATGACAGGAGTCTGGAATGATGTAAATGTATTGGAATGTTTCCAACCTTGCCCTAATTTAAAGATTTTGACCATATATGGTTTCAGAGGTCTAAAGTTTCTATAATGGATGAGTTCATCGTCAAATTGCCTTTCGGATATAGATGAATTAAATTTATTTTATTTTATTTTTGAAGGAAAGATGGGCCTTAAGTCCCCATAGTTTATTAAAGTACCTCGTTAAAATTGAGCTTTGAAGGATACACGGTGGTGGAAAATCATCATTCCACCAATTGGAATCATGGTACATCATAGTGACACAACATAAAAATAAAATAAAATATAATGTATCCCAGTTTCAAAATACAACAGTTGTATAAAATAGTTGCTAAAAGAGATAGATGATGTAATCCAAATAATGGTCTTCTCATTAAATTTTAACCATTTAAAACTTCTTCTTCATTAAGATATGATCCTTCATAAAAGAAATAATCTGCTTTAGATATCATCATAATTACAACCCATTCCAGTAGCCATTAGTCAAATTTGTAAGAATCTTGATTATCGTCACGCTGGAATTTTTCATCTCCGAAAATATACTTGAATATATCATCAAACTCCATTAGATAACCCAAAAGGAAATAATAAATCGTTGGAATAGCGTTGGTATGTCAAGGTTAGTTGTCATATTTTTAGTACCAAAACTCATAAGTCGTTTGATTAGATTACCAGAGTCAACTTCGTTAGGTTAAACAAGGAAGTCTAGAAATGTTGAGACATACAAGTATTACTCTGAAGACCTAAAGATTTCGAAAGCGTTTCGACATCAACGTTAACATCATCCTTCCATTTGAGTTAGTAATGTTAGAGTACTGCTCGGTTGAACTACCAAGTGTTGCTATTTCAAGCTTGTTTGTCAAGTTTAGGTGATCAAAACTATAAGTCTTGATTTCTAGTCTATTTATAGCTATGTCTCGGATTAGGATAGAATGTGTAATTGATTTTTAGACTTCACGGCGTTCATTGATTGAAGACGAATATCTACTGAGGAGAGCTTGGAAGAACTTCATCAAAAAAAGGTGTGTGGAGACTAAAACGTACCTATCACTCAGAAGTCTAATATATTCTATCTCCTATCGACAATATCTTGTTGAGACTAGGTCGTATAGCTATATAGACTTTTATATTATACACATTTCATATTTCGATATGAGTATAACTCGCTTATATATATATATATATATCGAAATATGTGTTGGAAGGTTTTTGATTTGCTGTTTTCATCGTTATTCTTGACAATAAGTTAAAAGATGATCATGTGGAAATTTCCTTAAAACATATTACATGATTTGTGTGAGACAATCATTTGATGTCGACTTGGAAAGTTTCGTATTGATCATTCGATCACTTAAAAATTACTTCGAAGCTAATAGTTTATGTGAGACAGTTACTGCCGTCTTCTAAAAATGTTTCAATAATTGAAATGGGAATTTAGAAAAATTAGCATTTGTCCGGATACATCATAGTATGCGTACCAATATGCAAACTGTTTTGGTATGATTCGGGTCCGGAAACCTTGTTTCCATACCAGTATGCGAACGGTTTTTAACTGAGAATTCTGAGAACCTTGTTTACATACTAGTATGCGAACGGTTCTACCTGAGTTAGGTCCGAGACTACTGTTTGCATACTCGTTTGCAAACGGGTGGACAAGACCAAAGTACGGAACCTATAGTTTGCATACCCGTTTGCAAACTTAGTTGGTAAAGTTCTAAAATTGGTCTGGTATGATTCTCATACTCATGAAAAAATACATTTATAAATTAAGGAATGTAATGTTTGCAAACTGTGGCTAAAATGTTCATGATTTAATTCTTATATAAGTACTTTGTATGATTACGAATCAAACCGATTTAGTTTCAATTGGTTCATATACATTTATATTCAATGATGAACAATTAAACAACTTCATTGAATACACAATTAGATTCATTTGATTATCATTCATGTTTGATTGATCATCATATTTTATCTAAAAGTCTTAGATGAATGTGGTTAAGACAAAAGTGTTCATATGGCTAACTTCGGTTAAATATTGTTGACAAACTCAATATACACGTTTAGGTAGGGTTACCTATATAAAAATGAAGGTATATTTCTTTTGTGTGTAACAATACAAGATCATCAAACAGTAGAGAGATATTGCTTTGGTTTTAAGCAAACTTAGCTTGAATCTTAAAATCAGGTTTTTATCTAACGATGAATATCAATTGCTTTGCTGCTAAGCTAACCCTAGCTTTGATCGTAAGCAAACCCTGATTTGAAAGACTATATAAGGGAGAACTCTAGCAAATGGAAAACCTAATACCTACACTTCCGTGTGATACTAGTTGCGACTAGAGTTGATTCTTCTTTAACCTAGGTTTTTCCAAAACCATTATAGGTTATCGACTTAAAGACTTCATTGGGATTCTGAAGCCAGATCCAATTATTTTCTTTGTAGTTGCGTATTGTGATTATTTATTCTATCATTTTGAGTACTATCTTCTCTAATATTTGCTGGAGATTTATCTCTGATAGGTAAGATATAAAAAGTAATCACAAAGCTCTTCGTCTGCTTCCTTAAACTCATGTAATTAAATATAATTTTCTAGCTATGAAATCAAACATATGTTCACTACACAATCTAGTAATGAGTTACAAAGATTATGTCGATGTCGCAATTACGAAGTCCAAAAGATTAGCATTATACTTCGTAACTCAATATACTAATATAAAGAATATATCACTATTGATATATTTTTCCTTGAAACGATCACAATTTGATGATCAATTTTATTATTCTAGAGTTTCACATATATAACTTTACATGTTATGTTATCAATTAGAAACGAATTGAAACCTTACAATATAAAAATGTAAATAATATTACTTGAAAAGGCGGGGGTATAACAACCACATCCAATATTTCGTTCGGCAATCTGTATGGACTAACTCTAATATTATTCCGAGAGCACCAGCTTATAAAGATAGCTATATCCAGAATGATATCAAAGAGTTATATCTCTGTTTCCAATGTAATCAGCAAATCGAACATACATGAATCCGTGAGCCTGATTATTATGAGAAACAAATTGGACGGTACCAAAGACCAATGTCCAAGTGCCAATCAATTTCTATCCAACAACCAAAGGTCGGATTTACCAATTGATTGAATTACGCACAACCTATGATATTTCAATTATATAAAAATATAATGTGGAAAGGAAATAACACAGACACTAGAAGCTTTGTTAACGAGGAAACCGCAAGTGTAGAAGACCCACGGGACGTAGTCCATATTTGAACATCACATTGTATTAAGCCGCTACATACACTAGCCTACTATAAGTTAACTTCGGACTGGAATGTAGTTGAGACCTAACCAAGTTTTACACCGATTAAGGTACAGTCGCGTTCCTTACGCCTCTAGAACCACGCCGGATTCTGCGGACTTGATTCCTTTAGCTGATCTCACCTACAAATAAGAGTTTCTATGACCCAAAGTCAAAGACTTATAGACAAATCTGTCTCACACAGAAAATCCTATTCTGATAGATAAATTTGTATCCCACAAAAGTACCTATAATGTTTGTTCCGTCTTACGATAAATCAAGGTGAACATGAACCAATTGATAAACCATACATATATTCCAAGTATTATCAATCACCGAACATCCAAGTATTATCAATTACCTCACAATAACTTAACTATGTGGTAGTAGAAGAAGTTATTGCGGAATCACAAAGAATGAGAAGAAGAGATTTTTGATTAATTTTTATATCTTACCTATCGGAGATAAATCTCGAGCAAATATTAGAGAATTTAGTACTCAAAACGATATATTAAGTAAGATCAGAATACGCAACTATAAAGAAAATAGTTGGATCTGGATTTAGAATCCCAATGAAGTCTTTAAGTCGTTAATCTATAATGGTTTTGGAAAAACCTAGGTTAAAGGAGAATCAAATCTAGTCGCAAATTATCACACAGAAGTGTGGGGATTAGGTTTTCCAGTTGCTAGAGTTCTCCTTTATATAGTCTTTCAAATCATGGTTTGCTTACAATCAAAGCTATGGTTAGCTTAGTAACAAAGAAATTGATATTTACCGTAGTTTGAAAACTTGATTTAAGATTCAAGCTAAGTTTGTTTAAAACCAAATAAATATCTCTCCACCATTAGATGGTTTAGCTTGTTACACACAGATGAAATATACCTTCATTTAGATATGGTTAACCGTACCTAAAAGTTTATATTGAGTTGGCTCAACAATAGTTAACCGAAGATATCCATATGAACACTTTTGTCTTAACCACATTCATCTAACACTTCTAGATCAAATATAACGATCAATCAAACATGAATGATAATCAAATGAATCTAAATGTGTTTTTCAATAGAGTTGTTCAATTTTTCATCATTGAATATAAATGTATATAAACCAACTAAAACTAAATCGGTTTGATTCGTAATCGTACAAAGTACTTAAATAAGAATCAATTAATGAACATTTTATCCACAATTTTCAAACATTGCATTCCTTAATTCATAAAACGTATTTTTTCATGAGTACGATAATTATACTAAACCGATCTTAGAACTTTACCAACTAAGTCTGCAAACGGGTATGCAAACTACAAGTTCCGGACTTTGGTGTTGTCCAGTCGTCTACAAACGGGCATGCATAAAGCAGTCCCAGACCTAAGTCATTTAGAAATGTTCAGATACTAGTGTGCAAACAAGGTTCCCGGACTTCTCAGTCAAAAACCGTTCGCACACTGGTACGCAAACAAGGTTTCCGGACCCGAATCACACCATAACAGTTTGTATACTGGTATGCATACTATGATGTATCCAGACAAATGATAATTGTTTTAAACTCCCATTTCAATCATTGAAACATCCTTAGAAGACGACAATAGCCGTATCACACAAAATATTAGCTTTGAAGTAATTTTCAAGTGATCGAATGATCAAAACAAAAATTTCCAGGTCGACATCAAATGATTATCTTACACAAATCATGTAAGATGTTTGAAGGCAATTTTCACATGAACATCTTTTGACTTATTGTCAAGAATAACGATGAACGTAGCTTAAAAAAAACTTTCAACACATATTCAGATATATATATATACTCAACTCGAAATATCAAATGTGTATAATACAAAAGTTTATATTGTTATACGACTTAGTCTATATAGGAGATAGAATAGAATATTCTTCTGAGTGATAGATAAGTTTTAGTCTCCATATACCTTTTTTTGATGAAGTTCCTCCAAGCTCTCCTCAGAAGATATTCGTCTTTAATCGATGAACACATTGAAGTGTAAAGCTCAGCTACACATTCTATCCTAATCTGAGACATAACTATAAGTAGACTAGAAATCAAGACTTATAGTTTTTGAAAAAGCGGGGGTCTAACAACACCACCCAATATTTCGATTAGCAATCTGAATGGACAATATTCAAAACACTCTACTAGAGAATCAACTAGACATTCAGACTAAATATAGAATATAGTGTCTCAAGGAAAAATATCTCTATCTCTCAATTTGATTGATACTCAAGAAAATAGAATCTGCGAGTCAAATCAAATAGAGATATAACTTGGACGGTATCAAAAACCAATATCCAAGTGTTAATCAATGAGATCAACAATCACAAGACTGGATCTCTAATTGATTAATCTTAACGCACAATCTATATTATTTCTATTATATAAACAAATATAATGCGGAAAAGAAATAACACAGATACCAGAAATTTTGTTAACGAGGAAACCGCAAATGCAGAAAAACCCAGGGACCTCGTCCAGATTAGATACACACTGTATTAAGCCGCTACAGACACTAGCCTACTCCCAATTAACTTCAGATTGGACTATAGTTGAACCCCTATCAGTCTCCCACTGATACAAGGTACGGTTTCACCTCTACGCCCTGATCCCAGCAGGATACTACGCATTTGATTCCCTTTGCTGATCTGAACCACAACAAAGAGTTGCTACGACCCAAAATCGCAGGCTTTGATAATAAAAAAATATGTCTCACACAGACAAGTCTATCAAAGGATAAATCTTTCTCCCACAGATAAACCATAGTTTTGATTCCGTTTTTTATATGATCAAGGTAACACATGAACCAATTGATTTACCCGGTCTTATATTTCCGAAGAATAGCCTAGGTAAAACAATCACCTCTCAATACTTGATTCCTGAATAAATAAGAAGAATAATGAGGATTCACGAACAGTGAGACGAAGATGTTCGCGAATAATTTATCTTACCTATCGAAGAAACAAGTTCTCGAGCCAATCAAAAACAATTGTACTCTTATCGATAGAAAAGTAAGATCAAATCACACAACTACAATAAAAGTAGTATCGGTCTGTCTTCACAATCCCAATGAAGTCTTTAAGTCGTTAACCCGAATTTGAAGAAGAAACTCAAGGGTTAATGGAGATCGACTCTATCTTAGATAAAACTAGTATCACACAAGAAAGGCGTGTGGGGATTAGTTTTTCTCTTCCCTAGATGTTTCCTATTTATAGCCTTTCAAATCAGGGTTTTTACTTAAGAATTAAGTAAACAATATTCACTGTTGATTTAGATCCAAGCCAACATCTCTAAACCGTTAGATCGAAAGACAAAGCTTGTCAAACACACTCGTAGACGTTTTCCAGGTTTTTTGAAAACCGGCCCAAACGTTTACATACATGTTGGTTCAATATAGCAACCAAAAGGAAACCATATGAGCTTCACATATTAACCATGTTCCTCATTCATCATAACTATTTCACTTGACTCAAACGAACTAGTTAGAGAGTCATTCAATTGCTATGAAATCTTATGTAACCACACAAGACACAATTGAACTCTAGATGATTTCGATTCGATTGAATCGACTCAATGAACATTATAGACACGGTTTGCATTAAGCATTCCTTAGTAATTTAATGTTTATGTTCAGAGCTCATCATCTTAGATTACAACCACTTAAGTTCACAAACAAGTTTGCGGACTTAAGCATAGGTATGAGTTTTTCAAAACTCAGCAGAAATTCTCAGTCGAGAACTTCCGCCAGTTCGCGGACTTGCGTCTCACAAACGAGCTTTGAAAATCCCAGCAGAAATTCTCGGGTTCGAGAACCTCCGACAGTTCGCGGACTGGGTTCGCGGACTTGGCAAGCCAATTCCACAATCCTACCGAATACACTTGCTCGACAAAGTTCAAAGAACTTCAGATGAAGGGTTATGTAATCTACTCTCATTTCAATCATTGAGACTTTCTCTTAGAACGTTATCCCAACCGTTATTCACAGATTGTCTTCACGTCGGAGCAATTCTCAACTACGGGATTGAAATATGAAGATAAACTTGGTCAAAGCGAAAAGCTTTACCAACACACGTATTTAGAGAAACAGATAATCATTCAATACTCGGCTCGAAATATTAGTGTGTTTGGTTTAGTCTATAAAGCATACGACTTTTGTCTCATATGAAGTAGGAGATAGAATAGATAGACTTATGAGTGACATATAAGTTCAAATCTTCACATACCTTTTTGTTGATGATGTTCCACGGTTCCTTGGTGTAGATCTTCGTCGTTATCGTTGAATCGCCATGAAGTCCTTGAGCTCACCTACACTTTTCCTATCCTAGTCCCAGACTTGCTAATAGGCTAGATATCAAGACTATATAGTTTTGATCACTAACATTGACAAACATGCTTGATATAGCAACGCATGCGAGTTCGACCGAGATATGATCTAACAATCTCCCCATTTGTCAATTTTAGTGACAAAACTATTAATACATATGGAATACAAAAAAGATAAACTTTAGTGTCTCATATTCCATAGTCTAATGTTCAACGTTCCTTGAAATATTCGTCCTTTCCAAGTACTCCAATGATCCCAAAGGTTGTAAGTTCAGCATCACCGTTGTTGAAGATTCGTAGCACAATAACGAGAGAAATCGAGATTCTCAATCATTATTAAACAGTGTCATAGTACTACTATGAATATCAAAGTCCAATTGCATCACGACTTCAATAATAGTACTATGGTGATATGTATCACTCCCCCTTAGTCGATACCTATCTCGATCATGGAAACGCCACTCTCCCTTACACAATGATCCGAAAACCATATGTATTATGTAGTGTGCACTACAATATTTCTCCCCCTTTTGTCAATAAAATTGGCAAAGGTAAAGAGCGGGTTCATAATGAATTCCCACGAGAGACAATGCATAACCAAAAGACAAGATACCCATCATCTTAAATTTAGATGCAATATCATAGCCGAAGCTAACAACATTCATCAAGGAGTTTTAAGATACAAGATAACCCCTAAAAATTCCACAGTTGCACTCCCCTCAAGATATTACTATTAAGCAAAAGTTCAAAATAACTCCCCTCCATAATATGTCATTCCCAAGAGAACAACATAAGTGACCTTACAAGAAGGATTTATTTGGACACCAAAAATCATTTAGATGATCTTTTATATCCAAAATACAACCAAATTAACCACAAGTGAACCCATGATTAATTTAATTGTCAAGAGAAGTTAAATAAAAACCACAAAAGTGATCAATTTAATTGAACGTGCTCAACATAAGTAAACTCACGGAGCAACGAGATACGACTAACCAACTTAATCGTTCAAATACTCAACATAAGGTAAACCTTACGGAATATTTAAAGAGTACTCAACATAAGATAAACCTTATGGAATACATGACTACAATAACCACAAAAGAGCATGATTACTATAGTCTTTCAAATATTCAACACAAGAATTTGTGGAATATTTGAAACATCAACTAGATTAATTACAAGAGAACCTATAATTAATTTAATCGGATAACCAACAGCCAAATTAATTATCAAAGTAATCAATTTAATTATTTTGGTCTCAACATAAGAGATTATGGAACCCCAATTAAGGTATCAAATAATTGACAAACTAACCGTACATGTACTCAACATAAGTAAGAAGAAAACAAGACCTATGGAGTAAAAAGCTAAATAACCAAACTAGTCGATTAATTTAGTTTCATATGCTCAACATATAGCATCTCATGGAACAACTAACCAAGCAAAGATTAATCAACTTAGTTGTAAGGTGCTCAACATGAGACACACAATGGAGCCTTCAAAGTTTTCATAAAATAAAACAACTAAGTTCAAAACCGTGGATATACAAGGATCAATTCTATCTTTGCATCACAAAGTGACATAATAGACTTTATCCTTGCAAGACAAATGACCACGTCCTATTTTCCATCAAATACATGATTGCATAGGGTCTGCGTTTGTAATTTCCAAAAGTCAATTTGTTCCAAAACCAGTCATGAACGACATTACTTTTGACAACAAGATGGGATCTTCAAGTTCACGAACGCAAACAATACATATCCCATAAACAATATTGCAATAAAAGAAACCAAACATAATATTGCAATAACAATCATCCTCAAAATATTTTTAGAATTTTATAACCAAAACCTAAAAAATAACATACGAGAATGAAACAAAAGATAGCTATGTGTAGTCACAATCTTGGCCATCATCACTAGTTATTCTTCAATAAAATCTAAAAGAAGACTTCCTAGGTTTTAAAACAAATAAACAAGCTAACTAGATTCCGAGACATCAGTGCCGAACGTATACGCAGACGGTATGGTATCCATAGGAGGCAAAAAGTCTTCAAGCTTGTTATCAGCATCCTTCTCATTAGCAGTGGAGAGACGATTCTGTTTTCGAAGATCCATGATCTAAGATTTCATGAGACCAAGGTCAGTAAAAACCTTTTCCAACTCAATCTTTACAGAATCAAGACCTTTGAGAGTATCTACCAGCTGTTGTTTTGCTTCCCCAGAGTATTTAATGAAATCATGAACAACATCAGCAGACACCATATCATCCTTTTCAACATCTTCGTGAACATAAGGAAAAAGACAAGATGTGTTGGTATGATCTTCATCAACAAGTGTTCTCTTCCTTCTTGAATCAACCCTGATACCTTTGTCAAGGAATCCTTTTGCAAGACCACCATAGTATGATGATAAGGAAGACATTTTGAATATCCTAGAAACTTCCAAACGTTTACGAACAAGGCAAGTAACCCTAACATGTAGGATATTTATACTTGGGAAAGGAAAATTAGGGTTTTACAAACATGTTGGCTCGGTTCAGAACCGTCTGTTCAAGCCCAACAAATACCCGTGATAATAAAAGTCCTTGTAAATAAAATGGGACTTAAAAACAAAAGACACAAGACTCAAAGCAATAAATCAACCTTCTTAACCAATACTTGCACTTTGCACTACTGTTAAAACAAGTTCTGCTATGGACGATAAGAAAATAGCTTAACTTTAACAGATGCAACAGAACAAGTATACCTGTTTTAACACAGCTTACTCAACAAGATTTTTTATGAGTAAGTTCTCTACCTTGTGATTAATTAGCACAAGTATGAGCAGTACGCTCATTAAGAGATTTGTGTCTTTGGTTAAGTTTGTTTTTCCTCTTAGACTTAGAGAGGAATTATGTTTGACACGAGAAGTTGTCATAAAACCTACTGTCATCAAAATATGAGACATAGTTAGAACCCTTACCAGAAGCATCTTGACCTTAGGAAGGAGATAATTTGTTGACCAGCTCTTTGTACTTCACAATTATCTCTTTAATGTCTTTCCTTAACACATACTTGTGGGATGACTTTCTCAACAGGATCACTATTGCTTTTAGAGGTAAGACGTTGAACCTCCTTGAGGCAATGTTTATTAAGACGTTTCTGTTTTGGAACATTGGAGGAACTCATTGTACTTATTTTCCTGGTAGCATATACATGATAGGTACGAAAACCAATAGGCACAATCATACGTATGTCAGTCACACCTTTGAGAATTAAATCCAGGGTGCGTTGAAGTTGAAATAAAGAGTTTTTATTCAACTTAGAGTTTCTCTTCTGTTTGACAGAACTTTTGCTTTCACAAACAAGACATACCTTTTGATCAAAAGAGTGATTTGAAGATGTTGTCTTAATACCATCATCAGAGGACTTGCCCTTTTCATTGACTGTTCCAAGTTTGGTGGATATAATAGGAACATCAGTTTTTACTTCCGAAGGAGAAACATCAGAAGTTCTTGGTATATTGGATTGCCTTGAACAATCTTGAATAGAGAGTTTATTCAAATGATGTTCAATTTCCAATGCATCTTTTTCGAGGTTGGTCTAGAGACTTAAACAAGAAGATTGATCTTCTGTGATGCCTTGTACTTTGCAATCTCGTATAGTACCAAGAAGAACATTGACATGGTGGTTTAACTGATTCAACCTCACATCTTGAATTATAACAAGATTTTTAGAATTAAATTACTCTCTTCAGCTGTATCCCATTCATTAGAGGAGAAGGTCTCTTTTGAAGGGTGGTCACGAGCACACATGTCATTGTTAGTCTCTCTCGTCGAACAGCAAGGTTTTTCTATATTCGAGATAGAACGGCTTTTCTCTTTAATATACATAGACGAGAGAGAATCTTTATTAATGGTGACGCGTTTATCAAATATAATACTCTAGTCCATAGAGTCAGATCGCTACAAACACAGACTGATTAGGTCTTTAACGTGTTTTCCTGCTCTGATACCAATTGAAAAAGCGGGGGTCTAACAACACCATCCAATATTTCGATTAACAATCTGAATGGACAATCTCCGAAACACTCTACTAGAGAATCAACTAGACAGTCATACTCAATCTAGAATATAGTGTCTCAAGGAGTAATATCTCTATCTCTCAATTTGATTGATACTCAAGCAAATAGAATCTGCGAGTCAAATCAAAGAGAGATATAAATTGGACGGTATCAAAAACCAATATCCAAGTGTTAATCAATGAGATCAACAATCACAATACTGGATCTCTAATTGATTAAGCTTAACGCACAACCTGTATTATTTCTATTATATAAACAAATATAATGCGGAAAAGAAATAACACAGACACCAGAAGTTTTGTTAACGAGGAAACCGCAAATGCAGAAAAACCTAGGGACCTCGTCCAGATTAGATACACACTGTATTAAGCCGCTACAGACACTATCCTACTCCCAATTAACTTCAGACTGGACTATAGTTGAACCCCTATTAGTCTCCCACTGATACAAGGTACAGTTGTACCTATACGCCTCTAATCCCAGCAGGATACTACGTACTTGATTCCCTTTGTTGATCTAACCCACAACAAAGAGTTGCTACGACCCAAAATTGCAGGCTTTGACAATAAAAAAATATGTCTCACACAGACAAGTCTATCAAAGGATAAATCTGTCTCCCACAGATAAACCATAGTTTTGATTCTATTTTTTGATATGATCAAGGTAGCACAGGAACCAATTGATTTATCCGGTCTTATATTCCCGAAGAACACCCTATATAAACCAATCATCTCTCAATACTTGATTCCTGAATACACAAGAAGAATACTGAGGATTCACGAACAGTGAGACGAAGATGTTCGCGAATACTTTATCTTACCTATCGGAGAAACAAGTTCTCGAGCCAATCATAAAAAATTGTACTCTTAACGATAGAAAAGTAAGATCAGATCACTCAACTACGATAAAAGCAGTATCGGTCTGGCTTCACAATCCCGATGAAGTCTTTAAGTCGTTAACCCGAATTTGAAGAAGAAACTCAAGGGTTAATGGAGATCGACTCTAGTTTAGAGAAAACTAGTATCACACAAGAAAGGCGTGTGGGGATTAGTTTTTCTCTTCCCTAGATGTCTCCTATTTATATCCTTTCAAATCAGGTTTTTTACTTAAGAATTAAGTAAACAATATTCACCGCTGATTTAGATCCATGCCAAACCGTTAGATCGAAAGACAAAGCTTGTCGAACACACTCGTAGATGTTTTCCAGGTTTGTGAAAACCGGCCCAAACGTTTACATACATGTTGGTTCAATATAGCAACCAAAAGGAAACCATATGAGATTTACATATTAACCATGTTCCTCATTCATCATAACTAGTTCACTTGACTCAAATGAACTAGTTACAGAGTCATTCAATTGTTATGATATCTTATGTAACTACACAAGACACAATTGAACTCTAGATGATTTCGACTCGATTGAATCGGATCAATGAACATTATAGCCATGGTTTGCATTAAGCATTTCTTATTAATTTAATATTTATGTTCAGAGCTCATCATCTTAGATTACAACCACTTAATTTAACAAACAAGTTCGCGGACTTAAGCAGCGGTATGAGTTTTCCAAAACTCAGCAGAAATTCTCAGTCGAGAACTTCCGCCAGTTCGAGGACTTGCGTCTCACAAACGAGCTTTGAAAATCCCAGCAGAAATTCTCGGGTTCGAGAACCTCCGACAGTTTGCGGACTGAGTTGGCGGACTGGGTTCGCGAAATTGGCAAGCCAATTCCACAATCCTATCGAATACACTTGCTCGAAAAAGTTCAAAAAACTTCGGATCAAGGGTTATATAATATAATCTCATTTCAATCATTGAGACTTTTTCTTAGAATGCTATCCCAACCGTTATTCACAGATTGTCTTCACGTCGGAGCAATTCTCAACTACGGGATTGAAAGATGAAGATAAACTTGGTCAAAGCGAAAAGCTTTACCAAAACACGTATTTCGAGAAACAGATAAGCATTGAATAATCAACTCGAAATATTAGTGTGTTTGATCTAGTCTGTAAAGCATACGAATTTTGTCTCATAAGAAGTAGGAGATAGAATAGATAAACTTATGAGTGACAGATAAGTTCAAGTATTCACATACCTTTTTGTTGATGAAGTTCCACGGTTCCTTGGTGTAGATCTTCGTCGTTATCGTTGAATCTCCATGAAGTCCTTGAGCTCACCTACACTTTTCCTATCCTAGTCCGAGACTTGCTAATAGGCTAGATATCAAGACTATATAATTTTGATCAATAACATTGACAAACATGCTTGATACAACAACGCATGCGAGTTTGACCGAGCTATGCTCTAACAGTTTTGATCAAGTAAACTTTACAAACAAGCTTGATATAGCAACACTTGTGAGTTCGACCGAGCAGTGCTCTGACAAGTTCTTCTAAGATATCTCTATAATTATTGTTACTCTCGACGACCATATCAAATAAACAAGGAAAATGTAGAAGATAAAAGATGGTCAATAGTGACAAGTGGGTGCATTAAGTCTCACTTATTTGTGAATTCTAATGTAATTTGTCTTAGGTGTTTACAAATTCCCAGTTGTCTAGGAGCCTGACTCTGAAGTAGGAAGTCAGCGGATCGATTCTCCGCTTAAGAATTTTGAGATCTCATAAAATACTCCTCTTATGTAAATTAAAGTATAAGTTCCTAGTGTATCTTCTTTCCTATTAAAAAAAAATATAGATGATAATGCTTCATGATCATATTTACCATACCACATGTGTGTATTTCTAGAGTAAAGGATCGTGCATGAATTTTTACACACACCAAAAAGCATTTTATGTGTCTAGCTGGTTCTAGAGGAGTTTACTCTCCACTAATCATATCGATAAAATTTCTGCTAAATCTTCTTTTGAATGATTCCTTTCAATCAATCCAGAGCTTCACAAATTATGGATCTTCGGAAAACATACAATATATATAAAGTATCATGTCCAAAAGCCCACACACAAAAAATTCGACTCATTGTAGTCCATATTTTCCGTATTCAGTTAGCTAATCACCTGCATGAATTATATTTTGCACTTATGTTATCAGTGTGTAACCTCCAAAATAAACCATTGAATTTATTTTAGTTTTGTTTAAAACACATCCTAAAAGGTTTTGGACTCTACCAGTGGGTCAGATATACGAAAGTTCCATATGACAGAGGATGATAACACCTTAGGAAAAAAAAATCCTTAATTGGTCTGCACTAAAGGTGTCAATGGTTAACCGAAAACTCCGAAATTCATCCAAATTCGCATTCGAAATACCAAATATTATTCGAATATAATTTTTGGATTCAGATATCCGGATTCTTTTAAATGCTACTCCAAAATATCTTGTTTTCTAGATGATGTCTAACCTCTAGAATGCTACTCCAGATAGCAGTGCATTTTTTAGGCTTGTTGTCAGGCCAAGAAGGGGAATCTTGGATATATTTAGCAGTAATAAGATTCACCCACAATGCAACTTCAGAATCCAGAAAATGCCAATTAAGTTTATAGATCAGAGCCATATTCATCAATTCCAGGTTTTTATATTTTTCCTAAGTTCCATTTTATCTCAGTTGATGAAAAACAGTATTTCACACAAAAATTGTGACCCCACCAGGAAGATATTATAATCTTCTTAATTTCTTTAGTGACACCTTTAGGTAACAGACAGTATCCCATGAAGTAAATAGGGATTGCAGAAAGTGTAGACTTTGGTAAGATGGGTCTTTCTGCCATACTAAAAAAAATGAGTTCTCCACCCCGCCAATTTGTCCAAACCATTGTCTATGAGAAATTCAAAGCTTGATATTCTATAATATGATTTTAATGAGTAAATACCTAGGTATTTCTCCTCTACAGTTTTTCTTTCACTCCTAAATCCTGCATTGTTGATTGTTTTCTAAAACTAGGAATACCTTTGCTGAAGTAAAAAGAAGATTTGTCGTATTTTATCAACCTGACATATCTGCATAATCCTCTACTCATTATATTTCTAACATTAATTCTTGTATTTTCCCAAAAGAAAAACAAGTAATCATGGACTCCTAAATGTTGAGAAGCCTTGAAGGTCCTCAAAGAAATTAAAAAAACATAAAATTTTGTATTGACCCAGGCCTTCGTGTTGATAAATATTTCATTTTTAATTATTGGAAAGACGTTATGTTACTCTTGCCATTTTGCAATTACTTAGATTTTATAAGTATATGTTTTAAAAATAATTTCTACTATTCTTGTCAAATATTTAGTTGTTTTCATTTATTTATTTTGTAAATCCGAAAATTCACCATATCCAGTGGTCTCACCCAATGATATCAAAGTTGACGGGTAATGGATTGAACGTGGTTGAAATTCTCGAATCCTCCTTTTAGATTGGATGTGTGTGATATCAAATACGCATCCATTCATTTGTTATTCACCCCTAAATTCATTTTACAAAACATTTCATCACTTTCCCATGCCTTAGATAATTTAAGGCCTAGCCAATAAGACGAAACACAGTCAATTTGAAGTAGTCCAAACGTTTTTATCCAACTATTTTTGTTAGTGACTAATTTATTCCTAATTAATTAGTGCTAATATGTAACTAACAATTTCTTAATTAATTATAAATAATCTCGGCAGATCATCAAATTGAACATTAAGAGAAAATTATTGTCATCAAGGATCAACGGATAGGAAGTACACATATGCTGATATAAACTCTAAGAATCGGTGGATATGGATATTCATATAATACAGTCGTTTGATATGATAATCGAGTATGATCCAATACTCACTTTGAAAATGTGTATGAAATCATACACATTCTGAAATTGAGTATGATCGCATTCTGAGAGTATGATACATTGGTGTAAAAGATTGAATGGCAGCTATCAAAGAGATGCTGGAGGGTGCCAGAAAGCATAGTATTTAGACATAGTCTTTCGAGGAGAATAAATTATAAATAAGTGAAGCTAGGCGAGGATCCAAATAAAGAACTATATAAACAATAATGATAACAAGGAAGACACTCAGCTATGCCGGCTACGGGTCAATCACCTGGAAGCATGGGAGGTGTATATATGGAGAATCACTTTATTTTTATAAAACTATATATAGTAATAATCATTATATCCAGGATATATTGAGGTCTATTTTATCCAATTTTGACTGAGGTTCCTCCTTTTTGTAACTAAAACCAGAATCTATGTATCCAGAAGTTTATATTGGCCATTTGTAACCAAAAAACCTGCAAAAAATTCGGGCATCCAGAATAAGTCTATACCAATGTGCATATGTTGTCTTAAAATCTGGAGATAAAGAGAATGAATTCAGTGAAGTTTTTGAGTCAAAAGTTTTAGTACAAGAATGAAGAAAGTAGCGGCATCTGATGCGTGTCGTAGGTGCAACCAAATTAATATCTTATTTCCACTCAATTAAAAATAATATGATAGAAGTCAAGTTCATTCCCACGAAGAGCAGGGAGATTTAGTTGTCAAAAAGTGTCACAATGGGGGGTTTGTTTTAGATTTTGGAATAAAGTAAATAATAAAGCAATTAAGTTGTAAACAATATGGAGAGAGATGATCGAGGAATCCTTCTTCGTTACTAAACTGTCAATGAGTTAATATATTCATCATTAATCATAGATTATTATCAACCGTGGAATAAAAACTAGCGCAGTGCTATCCCCTGAAGTCCTTTGGTCACTGAATACCGAAGCACTCGAAAATCAGACTCTATTCGTCCAAGCCACCAAGTAGTGGTCGAATGATTTATATTTTATGACTTAGGTTAATCTTAGTAGTTAAACTCTTAGCGCAAGATCCACTTTCTAATGTTGTTCAACACGCGATTGCTCCACAGAATCCCTCTGCAAGGTCTCACGTTTTCTACTTGTGTATGTGTTATTCAACAATAACACGAATATCCTAACCCTTTACTAGCAATAAATCAATCAATAAACTACTAAAGTTGGCCACCTCGAGCAATCAATTAATCAAACATAGACATTCATTAAAGTAGAAACAAACAATAATCACCTGAAGAACTCAAAATAGATGCATATATTAACCCTAATCAAGTATAGAACTTAGAATTCATCCTCAATCATTAAGAAGTTTAGCTACTCATGGTACTAACAAAACCCATGAGTTTCATATAATAAAATGGTAGAGAAATAGTTACGGTGATGAATTGCTCCAAAACCCTAGCTTTGCTTCTCTTGAGTTCTCCTCTCCAATGGCTTGATAAAAGATTAAAAGGTATCTCAAAAAATATTAGAAGAACTTCTTATATAGTACCCAAGTTGTAGTTGCACCCGTTCTCGAATTCCGGTCCAAAAGGTTGCCAAACTTTCCAAAAATTAGTCACGTTCCAAAATCTGGCCCTGAACTGAATTCTCTAAACATCCCCATAAACTCGCACAAGATGCAAAAAGGTCCAGCCCAATTCGTCACTGGCTTGTCAGTCATTTAGAACTGACAGGCTATTTTTTTTCTTCTCTTATTACGGCAGAATATCTGTCCGCAACTTCTCCCGTAACTTTTCCCGAAAAAATCTTCTTTTAACTTGCGGCTAGAACTTTCAAGCCGTGTATTCTCCTGGATGTTTTTGCTCAAAATTCTTCTTCTCAACAACGGCTGGGACTTCCCAGACGTTTATTCTCCTGTAAGTTTTCAGTCTTCTCTAAACAGTAACCACGGCTAGGACTTCTAGCCGTATACTCTCCTGAATCTTTTCCAGCCAAACCAATCTCGTCTCCCATATTTCCTCTCTGCTAATGAGAATATCCCAAAACGACAACAACATCACAACCATGCCATCACCAAACTGTCAGCAGCATCTTTCTAATTCAATCACCGGCAAAACCCATTTCTTCTTCTCAAACTGTCCGTAACTTCATTACCGATAATCACCATCAATAATCACAGGAAACCATTACTCGTTCCTTGGAAACTCCCGCAACTGCTCAAATATCATCTCCATTGATCGCTGCCCTACCCAGTCCGTACTTCCATCAATTCTGTCGTACAGCTCCATTTAATCACTGAGCTCAGGGTCTTCTTTGCATTGGCAGCGACCCAACCCAGCATCTCGCAAAACAGAACCACAACGTACTCAGCCAAACAACCCAATATTCCTTCATCGACCTTAACAGCCGATACCCATTATCAAGCTCAGCTAAACTCCACCGAGAATCACCAGCAACTCCTCTCTGCCGAGCTATCTTCTCTTTCTCGATGTCAAGAATTACAGCTTATCCTCATTCAATAATACCACATCCAGCACTCACAGCTCCAAGACTTCCCTGCCATTACTCGAGCTTGATGACAGCTCCATCAATCGGTCACAGCAACAGTTCCATCGTCATCAATGGCTGCAGTTCCATGCGCTAACTCGAACTCTAAACCCAGCTCCAATCATGACAAACACTCAACCAATCCTTCGTACTCTGCCATCACAGTTCGTCGTCAACTCTGCATGAACCCAGAAGATGATAGCGGCAGCCCCTTATCCAACTACCAGGTGCTCTTAGTATTTAGCTTTCAACTTTCAGTCCTGCAAGACTGACAGTTCAGTTTCTGCTACACTCCCGTTATACTGTCAGTTCCCAGGAACCGACAAGCTCAACTTCTCGTCTGTCTTATAACTTCTCCGTAGGATGTCGGATTGACTGCATCCTTTCGCCGTTGGCTTCGTATTTTCGTCCTCTTCATGGTGATCGCAAGCACTCATACATTTGAACGAGTTTTACTTGGTCTTTGGCCCTTCTCCGGTTGTAGTTAACTTCTTTCTTTGCACAATTAAGTGTCAATTCGCTTCTTATGGATGATTCACCTAGCAAAACGTAAATAAGAGAAAACAAGAGTAATATACAATAATTTGCAAGAAACTAAGCAATTACTAGCATGGAATCGACACTAAATATATGCAAAATATGCACTTAACAGTATCGCTGAAATATCCGCGTTCCCTTTATTAGTTAAGGTGAATCTTATAGATATCCAGTTTTAGAAGAATGGGATGCTCCTCCTCATTCTTTGAAATTTTGATTTTCATAGGTTGTTGTAGAATGAATTCGTTTTATGTGTTCATATTTTAGAATGGACACTTAATGATATTTCATATGGTAATATGAACTCGTAATAATAGTTTATTATACTAGTTCACTTCGTAGAAACTAGCTATTATGGTAGTTCATTCAATTAGTTCATTTTGTAGAATGAGTTTGTTTGGTAGTCCTAAGATAACGTAAAAATTAAAAGTCTCATAATATATTAACAATGGTACTCATTGGAAATATTTTGTTGGGAGCTTTCCGAATATATAAAATTTGTTATTTTTCGACTCATGGTTCAAAAGATATTTAAGCTTTCAGTTTTCCATGTATTTCAATAGAGAGAGAGAAAAGAAAAAGAAAAGATATTGTTGACACTTTTTCAAAATAGATTTTGTCATTGATGATGTCATCCACGTGGGTAATTTTAATCTTATGACCAACTAATATTTTTTTGGATCAAATTAAAAATATATTAAGGACCTTAAAACAATTGGACCAAGTCAACAAGATTTTCTGGACTATTTGATAGTTTGTACTTATTAAAATTCCGTGATTTACGTCATACTACCTTCGTCCCAAAATAGATGAGCTAGTCATTTTCAAATTTTGTCCCATTTCATTTGATAGTCATGTTTATATTCGTTATGTATGTGGTCTAAAATGTTTTTTTTTTTTATTTATTTTTAATAAGAAAGATAGATATATTAAAAGAAATCTCAAGGAGTACAACTATTCTTGTCCTGTTGAATCAGGACTTTAGCCCATTCAGGGCTATTATTATGCCAATTAAAACAAATAGAATGTGATCTTGCAAATTTGGATAGAGAAACCAAGGGATTTACATCTCCATGCACATATTTGCATTTCCAATCCACAAAAGAACTAAGTAAGAAAATAACATCATTAACTGCATTTTGCATAGTCCACTTCACAGCATCAAGCTTTCCATTCATAGATGTTATTACATTTTGACAATCTCCTTCCAGAACGATCTTTTCCCAACCATTTTGCTTCTCCCAAATCACTGCCTCCAAAAGTTCTTGAGCCTCAACTTTCTATTGCACTACATGCCCCTCCTCGCAGTCCATTATTGTTACCTGCAACATCTCTACAAATTAGTCCCCAACCTGACAGAGTGTTTTTATCAATATGGGAAGCATCAAAGTTAATTTTGAAAACCCCATTATCAGGGGGTTTCCAAGTATGTTCAGATTGTCTAGCTATCTCATTATTATTTATTCTTAGTAACTTTACCATGTTCCATTCCTCTACTGCACAAAAATATTATTAGATGTCTCAGTGCCATTAAAGGATTTATTATCAAAAACATTTGCACATCTTGCCTTCCAAACAACCCGACGGGTAAAACAAGCTATCTCATACATTGTATAATCATTTAACACTAGATTATTAACTACTGTGAAGAAATTAGAAATCCTATCATAAACACTAAGAGTTTGAAAAATGGAAGAGAAACTATGATGCACAGTGCTCCACATATTATAGACAACATGACAGTCAGAAAACAGATGTTGAGGAGTTTCTTCAGCTACATCACACAGAGGCAACAAATAATCTTGATATCTAGTAAAAATAGATAACTTAAATTTAGTAGGCGTACATTGATGTAAAAATTTCCACATAAAGAGATGGACTTTGGGTGGAAGTTTTTGTTTCCAAAAAGCTTTCCAGTTAATTGCTAGGTTGTTTCTGGAAGGTTTGATTCCAAATTTACGAATATCCGCGGTATAATTTGAGAGATAAATCATCTCTAAATTGTATTTGAGACTGAGATAGTATATTATTTGGGATAGTTTATTAGCCCATAAGGTCTTATATTTATCATTTATGGTGACTGAAGAACTCACGTTGTTATCCTACAAGTAGGTTTGAGGATTCCAAAGAACTCGACCGTAGAGGCCTCTTCTTTTAGTCGAATAAAAATAAATTCACTTAACCCACCTACGTTGTTTACTTACTTGTTATACGTATAAATTCATCCACTCTTCGAGCGTGAATTATTCATGCTTCACTTATATTCACATACCTCCCCACCATATGATAGAGACGAATGAGAATAACCAATCCACGGCTACAAAATTTCAGTACCATGCAGCTTCTTCAAAGCTAACATGATGCTCCTTGATACTAAGTATTATAGTTCTTCTAAGCTAACTATGTAATTAATGGTACTCTCGTCGGACATATTAATTAAACAAGGAAAACATAGGAGAGGGAAGAAGAGAAATGTGATAAGTGGGCGCATTAAATCTCACTTGTTTTTGAATTCTAAAGTAATTTGTCTTAGGTCAAATTCCCAGTTAGCCATGAGCCTGATTCTTAAGTAGGAAGTCAGCGGATCGAGTCTCCGCTCAAGAATTTTAAGATCTCATGAAATACTCCTCTTATGTAAATTAAAGTATAACTTCTTAATATATCTTCTTTCTTATTAAAAAAATATAGATGGTAATGCTTCGTCATCATATTTACCACACCATGAGTATACTTCTAGAGTAAAGGTCTTAGACATGACCTTCGTGCATGAACTTTTACACCCAGCAAAAAGCATTTTATGTGTCTAAGTGGTTTTAGAGGAGTTTATTCTCCACAATTCATACTATAAAATTTTTGCTAAATCTTTTTTTTGATTGTAGAACCTTTGAATCAATTCAGAGCTTCACAAATTATTTATCTTCGGAAAATATACAATCTACAGAAAGTATCATCTCTAAAAACCCACCTAAATCGACTCATTTTGGTCAATCTTTTCCGTATGTAGCTAGCTAATCACCTGCATGAATTATATTATGTACTTATGTCATCAATGTGTAAGTTCCAAAATAAACCAATGAATTTATTTTATTTTTGTTTAAAACAGATCCTAAAAGGTTGTGGACTCTACCAATGGGTCAGATATATGCAAATTCCTTATGACAGAGGATGATAAGTGATAACACCTTACGGAAAAAAAATCCTTAATGGGTCTGCACTAAGGGGGTCAATGGTTGTTCGAAAACTCCAAAACTCGTCCAAATTCGCATTCGAAATACCAAATATTATTCGAATATAGTTTTCGGGTTCAGACATCCAGATCCTTTTAATCCAAAATATAACTCACCTAGTACGAATTCGGATATACAAGTATTGGCATCTGATATGTATGTATGCGAATTTCATGCATGGATATGTATGTATATTTGTTAGACCTACAAAAGTGTATATCATTTTTTATCATGTTATTTTCCTTTATATTTCAATATTTAATGAAGTTTTATTAAAATGTATCTATAAATTTTTTAATCCTAATTATAATTTTTATTATGTAATATTAGTTTCTACAAAAATATTTGTATTTTATTGTTTTCTTATCTTATGATTTTGGATCGGAGAATTATCCGTTATTCGGATAAAAATTCGTATACGAATTCAAAGCGGAAATATATATATTTGTTCAGATTTCGATTCTAAAGCGAATATTGTATTTCAGTTTCGGATATGAATAGTGCCCTATCCGCATACGTGTAAACCCTTAATTTTATAAGAATCCTTTGGTCTCGATAATGATTGGTATTTGTCATTTTGTTTACTTTTTTCTTTTTTGATAAATAAGGAAGTTTTTCACTAATGAAAATTCGAGGTTACAACGAGTTTAAGATCGAAAATAAGAGAATATAATGTAACAAGAACATATCGTAAAACTACAATACCGAAAAATCCGACAAGAAAAAAAAAATTGATCTGATGTTATCCATATTTTTTTTCTTTTGAGAAAATAAAGATATACTATTAAAAAGAAAAGATGGTAGTTACATGGGTTTATATAAAAATTCATATTTCTTTATTGATCAGATCTTATTTATATTTGTATTCGTCTTATTCTAATAATTCTTCTCTTTCTCTTGAAGGATTTCTCTAATATCTATCAGTATCACCGATGGTGTGATATCATACCCAATATATCACACAATAGTGTCTTATTATGATAATTCTGATTCATTTTATTTCTCTTGTCAGATTTCTCTGATGCTACCTCAGTTTCTCAAGATAACATTTTTCCAGAAACAAAGGAAATATGAGTGTGATACCGCCTTATCGTACGTGGCGGCTGTATCACCCAATAGTGTCCATACGATACCAAAATCGGTTTTGATCACAAAACGGGGTGCAATTATTACCGGAATAAAAAAAGACTAAAAAGTGAAAATGAAAAAACATGTTCGGCGCATAATTTTCATTTGTTATTAGTGTAACCAAACGAACGCCTGAAGTCACACACTGAGACTGGAGAGGAGGAAAAGTGCGGAGAAGAACGAGTTGAATCAGAGAAGATAGAGAGAGAATGGCAGCAATGTATGGCGATTTCAAGGTTTCTGCAACACTGCCTTGTTATTCTATGCATCCCATTCGACCTTCTCCGACTTCATCTTCCAAGGTAAGGTTTTCACTTCCTTTTTCCCAATTTCAATCGATTGACATCTCAGAAACATGATTGAAAGTGTTAAAATCATGATTCATTTAACTTTTTAGTCAATGTTGTATGCTAAATTTGGGGAAATTTCAAACACCGATTTCTCTCAATTCCCCCAATTTGAAGCTTTCAAAATACCTAAATTAGGTTTTTGGAGGATTCACATTTGTTATTTGGTGTACCGGAATTAGGGTTTCTTCTTCAATTTGGGTTTCAGAGAAATTTGGATGTTGTTTGAGATTTTTTTTTATCTGTTAGGGTTTCCTTCAAATTTGTGAAAAATGGCTTGATTATAGTGTTTTTGTTCTTACTTAATTACTGGCAAGGCTGCTAGCATTTGAGTTTCCTGAAGAATCGAGAATTTGCTTTTAGCGGTTGCTTGTAATTGTACCATTCTTGTTTGCAGCTAATTTAATGTGCCAGTGACTGTTGGTAACATGGCTCATCGTAAATCCTTTTAAACGACCCCCTCTTTTGCACGTTAAATTATGAAGCTATTATCACTGATCCTACATGCTAATCTCATGCCAATTCAATGAATTCACTGCTTGCTTATTTTTCCGACTCCATTCATATTCTCTCTTCATAGAAGCAGGGTCACTCATGAAATGGTGTTATGAATGGTGACATCTTGTATGCTTAGAAGGGGTTGACTTGGCATTATTCTCATCATTCATAAATGTTTTAGCTTTAGTTTTTAGTTTTACGGTTTTAAACATCCTTACATACTTAGACTACTTGTAGAGTTACTTGGACTTGCTAGGAGAGCAACATTCTTACTCGCACAACGTTAATAATATAACCTTCTCAGCTAACTTAGTATCAACAGCATTAGATGCTTCGGCGTATTTTCTAAAGAGCCTCCCCTATTTAGGGCTTTGACCAAAAAAGAGTATTGAATTAGTATATTAGCTGGCCTGTGATTTGACTGTGGGGTAATTATCATGAGTTGTTGGTCTGCCTAAAAAAATAAAAAGAAACATGGGACTAGATGTTTTCCCCTGCAGTTTAGTCTTTCGCATTTTTGGAGGTTCTTGAATTCCTTGGATCCGGAAACTTTTGAGCTTTTGTGTTGATACTTTTTGTTAGTATCGGCATTGACACAATTGAAATCCGAGAAAAGAAGCGCTGAGTTCGTGCAACTACCCCGGATTTTAGTTCGAGCATATGATATTTCAGATTTATTAAAGTATCACTGATATTGATGTTGTTGTCATACTTATAAGTTAATCCTTTGATGCTGCAGGTATCGTTTGCTGGTTTCCTAAGTGGTCCGTGCAGTGTTTCCGAAAGTTCAACTAAATGGCCTCGCATAGAACATGGCAACCATACTACGCGATGCCATTCTTACCGATCTTTTGGAATCACAGGAGATAACAAATTCACCCCTGACACTCTAAACCAAGAAACTGAGGGTTTCCTTCTAAACGCAGTAAACATGAGCTTCTTTGAGCGTTTAAACATAGCATGGAAAATTCTGTTCCCATCAACAACAACACAGAGAAAGTCTAATGCCAATATCGCCAAAAAACGACTGAAGATGATCCTCTTTTCTGACCGGTGTGCAGTTAGTGACGAGGCAAAGCAGAAGATTGTTAGCAACATAGTTGGTGCGCTATCTGATTTCGTGGTGATAGACTCGGAAGATAAAGTCCAACTTAGCGTCTCAACTGATCCAGATATCGGAACTGTTTACTCTGTCATAGTTCCAGTCAAGCGGGTAAAGGCTGCATATTTAGACGACGAGGATGAGTTAGGAGGAATGATAACAAACGTCGACTATAAAGATACAGGAGAAAGCTCAGGTTCTGTGGATGTCAGATTTGATTTCTTCAACCCTCAATGAGAAAAAGTCTTGATTTGTGTGGTTCACTGTGGATACAGGAGTTGGGGTTGGAACAAAGTTCTGTTTTCTATGACGAAACAAGCTTCCCGCAGTAAACTGGTATTATTGTACTGCTTCTATTCTTTTCCTCTTTGTCAGTGGTTACAGACCTATAGTAGTTATACACGAGCTTTTTGTATATATTTCGTTCTGTCCCTGATATTCTATTCTATTTCTGAACTCAGATTTTGGTTGCTTTAATGTCTAACATCAAACGCTGAAGTCATTACAAAATTGTGTCAGGGTTAGATTTGGCCCAACCATCTTGAATCTTTGCAGGAATGAATTCCTTGAGCAAAACTGAAGTGTCTGGACTTCTTGTAATGAGTAATGAATTAAGATAACCAATGGCTTAATTTCGTCATCCAAGTTAGTCCTCTGTTGTCCCTATGTTTCAGAAAAAGTGATATTTTGACTTTTCACCATTTTAGGCAAAATAAAAATAAAAAACAATAATAATAATGGAAGTATCAATTTTCCTGAAACAGAAATAGTATTTACTTACACCTTCGTTACACACCCCGATCTTAAATCTGAACGGATCTCTTAGTTTTTCATTCTTTTTCCAACTTTACTCTCTTTATATTCTCGGAATTATATTCTTCGAATCAAACCCTAAGAATAGTTGTTTCTCTGGACGCATAAAGATTAAAGGGTAGTTATGATGGAATATTTCAAGCTCCTTCATACAGAGATCACATCAGACATTCTGAGTCGAGTACCGATCGAAACAGTGCTTGATTGCAAATTAGTGTGCACAAATTGGAGAAATCTTGTTTCTTCTCATGATCCATCATTCTCGAAGTTGCACGTACATCATCATCTTAAACATCCTTCTGCTGCTGATTCTGGTAAGTTAGGTTTTACTGCCTTGTCTCACCGTGCAAATTGTCTTTACTATTTTGAATTTAACGAGAACCATGATCAATCAACCCATTCATAGAATTATAAGATTTAGTTTCAAGGTTCCGGTTAGTGATAGTTGGATTATTGGTTCTTGTAATGGCTTAATGTGTCTGGCTGGAGGTGACAACAGTGTTTGGATCTGTAACCCCATCACCAAACAGCATGTTGTGCTTCCATAAATCAACACAGATTCTGATATGTATTACTCTTACGGATTTGGTTTCGTTTCTTCCACCAATGCGTATAAAGTTGTAAGATTACCTTCTCTGACGACCGAGTTTTTACAAGTTGACATATACACTCTAGGCAGTGGCAATGGATGGAGAAACGTTGGAGGGTTCAATAATTGATCTGGCGATTATTGGGTACACAGTATCTTAGCCAGTGAAGCTATTTATTGGACGGGATTTAAATCAGAAATGATTGCAATCTTCGATTTGGCTGAGGAGAAGGTTTATGATCATCTTGCACCACCTCCTTTGCCACTGGACTGTAGCTGGTGTAACCATCGAATTGGGGTTTTGGATGGGTCTCTTCTTCTTGCCGTTTGGCTAGAGGTTGAAGGAGTTGACAATTTTGACATATGGGTATTAAAAAAGAAGAATGACAATGATGACATGAAAGAAGAGCGTGAGCAACATCAGTCATTTCGTTGGAGTAGAGAGTTTAGGATTGACATAAGCGAATTAGTAGCCGTTACAAAGATTGCTGGTGCTTTAACTTACAGTAGTAAGTATCTCAACATTTATGACCCAAAAGCTTCTACTTCGAAAAGGCTTGTGGATTTTAAGGTGCACATTCGTCAAGTATTCCGTCACAAGAACACCTTAGTTTCGTTGAAAGAATTAGGGGAAGAAGACACAGGGATTATGGAGTCTGTTGAAGTTGAGAGAAGCTATGATCAGCCTTTGAAGCTTCTATAGGAGGATGACATCCCTGCATACAGACTTATAAACTGGTAAACTCCATTGAGTTTCTGAAAGTAATATTCATGTCATACTATAAGACTTGTTAGTTTCACCTTAAAGTTGGATAAGTAACCTTTGGGTGAACCTAAATGTTATTGACATTGTGTTAGTCGGAAATATTTGTTGATGGATTACTTTTTCTGTCTTTAAATTATCAATCCAACTTCATGTTCATGGGAGTGGTTTTCATGTTGGGTTAAGCTTTATTGCTTTTTAGTTTTTAGATTGCGCATTGTGTTAGTGACTCGACCTTATTTCAATGGAGGAATCTGATGTATACATGAGAGTCGGATAAGTAAATAACTAATGCAGGCAAAAGCGGGAGAGCTTTCCCAGTAGTACAAGGTTTTATTATTACTTCTTAGTAGTTTTCATATTTTATGTCTTGTGTTTCCCTAATGCCTATGCTAGTGTTGTGATTACCATTTACAGTGAGAAGTAGCTTGAACAGGAAACTGCACCATTAGTTTTCATATTTTCATTGTGATTTCGTACTGCTTATGTTAGTGCTGTTATTACCAGTATCAGTTTACAGGAGTAGCTTGAATAGGAAATCACACGGTTAGATAGTCTTCATTCGTCAATAAATCTCATAAGAACGATACCGTCAAATGGGCAGAGTTCTCTGTGGTAACAACTAACATGATCTATATTTCCAATCTGTCCTTAACCACAGCCAACCTGCAAAAATGCTATCTTAGTTCATCGAGGTAGGAGGCATTGCACTTCAACTTGCACGTGGTCTACAAATTCAAACAGTTAATGTACAATTTAATGCTTCATGTACCTAAATCAGGTTTATGGAGGATTTCCATTTGTTATATGGCGTTTGCGAATGAGGTATTTTCAGCATTTCGTTTTTCTGAGAAATTTGTAAGATTACCTTTTTGTTTGCAGCTGATTAAATGCGGCAGTGACTGCATAGGTAACTTGGCTCATCGTAAATCCTTGTAAACCACCTCCTCTTTTGCATGTTTGTGACAGTTGTGAAGCTATTATCATTGATAAGAAAAGTTCCTAGGTGCCAATTCATTGCTTATATTTCCGATTCCATTTCCATATTCTCTTCATAGAACTGGGTTGCTCAAGAAATGGTATTATGAATAGTGGCATCTTATTTGCTCAGAAGGGGTGGAGTTGGCACTGTTATTCTTATTATTTGTAAATGTTTTTAGCTTTAGTTTTTAGTTATACGGTTTTCATGTCTTGATTTGTGGTTCACTGTGGATACAGGTGTTGGGGTTAGAAAAAACGACAAGTATAGATTCACGGTGATATCACCGACACTCACAAAAAAAAATGATGGGGCCCACAAAAAACAAAATCCCAATCCCCATTTTCTCCGGGTGGAACCCGGAGCTGTGAGTGTTGGTGATATCACCGTGAAAAAATCACAGTGTGTAGCATCACTCTAAAAAAATATTCTGCTTTCTATGATCTGTGTTAACATTCATGACGAATTAATAACGGCGGAGTTGAATAATTTCATGTCTAATTTGATGTTTCTATGCTTCCACAATGTGGTAAGCATGGATTTTTATTTTATTACCCTAGAATAGTGGGTCGTAGAACTACATCCAAACTCCTTAATTTGGAGTGGATTTTGATAATTATAGGGTTTGAACCGTTACCCCCGCAATGGGAGGGAGTATACCAACCATCAGACCACTTGGAGTACTAGGAAGTACATGGACTTTATCCTTCTACGTGTATTACTCCCGATGATGAAAGTTTAGATGACCGGGAACGAGACTCTGGCCTTAACACTGACAAGGGCAATTTCCTTACTTTTGAACCATCTGAAGGCGCCGAAAAAGAAACATGTTCCTTGAGGCATACCAAATCATTTTTTTAACTAGGGTGGATTTATAAGGGGCGTCCTACCAATAAGTAGATTACTAAACTGCTCTTGATTGCGTTATGGGTTTATGTCTTAAGTTTAAGTGAATAAACTTAAGACATAAACCCATAACGCAGGCGTTACTGCCCAGGAGTTTTCAACATTCGTGTAAGAAAACTCCAACAAAACAAATGATGTAAAAAAATCCCAAATTCCTGAACTGTCTAAAATACCCTCTATTCTTATTCATCCCATAACTAACTGAGAAAATTAACCCTACGTATTATCTCGATTCCATCGTTTATCTTCTTTTAGTTCTCTTTCTTAGTCTGTCAAATATAAGAAAGAAAATTAGATCTACGAATTCATTTTCCATTTCGATTCTCTCTTATTCTCTTGAAATCTCAGATAAGAAACCGAAAATCATAAATTGAAACAAGTTGTGACCTATATAAAATCGAAAAAGTATAAGCTAATATCACGAAAACTGGTCAAATGGTGAAGAAAAATGCTCACGAAAAACTCAGTAAAATGATTAAACATCCTCTGAAAAGGTAAATTAAACTTTTTGTTTCATGTTCTCCGTAACTTATTTAGCGTTTAAAGTGACATGCATGGACGTTTTCTATGTTCAGATTGGTGATTTATTGATTTCACTAACTATTTTGTTTATTTTGGTTAGATAAAATAAACTGCATTGTGGTGTTCTTATTCAGATTGAAAACAATTTTTAGTTTCAACATTCGATTGTTAGATTTAATTCCACCAGATCCGGTTTGGTGTTGTTGGTTATTTTGGTCTTTTTGATAAAACCATTTTTTGGTTTCATCATCTTTTGATTCTTAAATTGGTTTCACCAGAATTGGTTTGGTGTCGTTGGTATTATCTGGTCTTTTTGATGAAACTATTTTTGGTTTCATCATTTTTCGATTCTTAAATTGGTTTCAGCAGAACTGGTTTTGTATTGTTGGTGTATTCTGGTCTTTTTGATGAAACCATTTTTGGATTCATCATTTTCCATTTGTTAAATTGGTCCTACAAGAACTACTTTGGTGTTATTTTATTGTTGTTTTGACTGATATCGGTTTTGTATTGCAGAGAAAATGCGTGAAGATTCGTATAGGTACTCTTTGACGCATTTGTTTTTTAAAACACCTAAAATAACTTAGTGTCATTAGGAGCCACTCCAAAGTAATTTGGGGCCAAAAATAAAACAAAAAAGGTCACCCAAACCTAAATTGAGGTCATCCCTTATTTATAATTTTCTTAATGGCAAAATTGCCCTCCAATAATCGGTTGATAACTACACATTCGGTAGTTAGTGTACGTTTAGTTATTGTTAGCGAAATTATTTGAACTTTTTTTTTTGCAGTAGAAGGAACATAATCGGTGGATAAAAATCCATTTTACCTACCGATTATGGATGATGTTCTTGGATTTACACTAGCAGAAATGTAATCGGTAGGTAATAATCTACTTTACCTACCGATTATGGTAGTACTAGTTCAAAAATTGAGTATATTCGGAGGTTAAAGTAGCACACTTTTTTACTGATTATGGTAGTATCAAAGTTCTAAAGTTTTAAGAATTTGGAAAAATCACATTTTAGGGAGAATATACATTCGGAAGTTAATACTACTACCGATTATGGTAGTACTAAAATTCGAATATTGAGTATATTCAGAGGTTAAAGTAGCACACTTTTTTACCGATTATGGTAGTATCAAAGTTCGAAAATTTTAAGAATTTGGCAAAATCACATTTTAGGGACAACATACATTCGGAAGTTAATACTACTACCGATTATGGTAGTACTAAATTTCGAAAATTGAGTATATTCGGAGGTTAAAGTAGCACACTTTACTATTGATTATGGTAGTATCAAAGTTCGAAAATTTTAAGATTTTGGCAAAATCACATTTTAGGGACAATATACATTCGGAAGTTAATATTACTACCGATTATAGTAGTACTAAAATTCGAAAATTGAGTATATTCGGAGGTTATATCCTTAACGTATCATCTGATTGTAAAAATTCCAAAAAATACAAATTATGAGTTTTTTCGCAAATCAGAATTTTGGGCCACTCTACATTCAGAGGTTTGGCAAACCAAATATCTCCCAATTATGGTGGTTCCAAGGCTAATGATGGCTCGAAATTCTAAGGCTCGTGGTGGTTCCAAGGTGGCTAATGCACATGGTTGGAGTTTGTGTCCAAGGGATATTCGGGAGTAAAAGCTTTTACTTATCTTCCGAATGTAACAATTCCAAAAAAATACAAATTATGAGTTTTTTCGCAAATCAGAATTTTGGGCCACTCTACATTCGGAGGTTTGGCAAACCAAATATCTCCCGATTATGGTGGTTCTAAGGTTCATGATGGATCTAAATGCCAAGGCTCGTGGTGGTTCCAAGGTGGCTAATGCATATGGTTTGGAGTTTGTGGCCAAGGTATATTCGGGAGTAAAAGCTTTTATTTATCTTCCGAACAGAACAATTCCAAAAAAATACAAATTATGAGTTTTTTCGCAAATCAGAATTTTGGGCCACTCTACATTCGGAGGTTTGGCAAACCAAATATCTCACGATTATGGTGGTTCCAAGGCTCATGATGGCTCTAAATGCCAAGGCTCGTGGTGGTTCCAAGGTGGATAATGCATATGGTTTGGAGTTTGTGTCCAAGGTATATTCGGGAGTAAAATCTTTTACTTATCTTCTGAATGTAACAATTCCAAAAAATACAAATTATGATTTTTTTCGCTAATCAGAATTTTGGGCCACTCTACATTCGGAGGTTCAGAAAACCAAATATCTCCGATTACGGTGGTTCCAAGGCTCATGATGGCTCGAAATGCCAAGGATCGTGGTGGTTCCAAGGTGGATAATGCATATGGTTTGAAGTTTGTGGCCAAGGAATATTCGAGAGTAAAAGCTTGGAACCACCAAGAGCCTTGGAAGTTCGAGTCTTACACGCACTATAATCGGGAGTAAAATATTTTACTTAGCTTCCGAATGTAACAATTACAAAATCTCCAAAGATTAGTGTTTTTCGAAATTCAGAATTTTGGGCCAATATACATTCGGGAGTTTGTCAAGCAAAATATCTCCCGATTGTTACAATCGGAAGACAAGTAAAAGCTCTCACTCCCGAATATAAAGTGGCCACAAAATCAAAACCATATGCATTGAATATCATGGAACCACCATGGAGCCTTGGCATGTCGAGAATTGAACCACTACAATCGGAAGTTAAATTATCTCCTTAACTCCCGAATGTTCATCGGCCAAAAACTCCAAACCATATGCACTGACCACCATGGAACCACCATCGAACCACCATGGAGCTTTGGCATGTCGAGGCTTGAACCACTACATTCGGAAGTTAAATTTGGTCCTTAACTCCCTGATATAGATTTTATATAACCAAAATTAATGATTAAATAAAACCTAGTTTTATCCGCAAGCGCACAGGTCAAATGTAATATAGATAGCGAATGCGGTTAGTTCCCACGAGGAGTGTGAAATACTCTACCAACGAATACCAAAAAATTAAGTAATCAACAAGATAATGTTTTAAGGATTTTTAGAAATTCAAAACAAAATAAAATGATAAATAATTTAAAGATAAACAAAATGAGTGTGGGTTATTAGGGTCTTCGGTTTCAACCAAATAATTATGCAAATTCTACTAATCGTTAAAAATAAATTCCATGCATTTTCAAATATTGTTTCTCCGCTATAGTTTTCTTCGCTTCATGGATAGTGATTCTAAAGCATTACCTATCAATCCTAAAGCATATGGCGTCAAAGAATTTAACCAAGCACGCAATATCAATTGAAAAGCATAAGTAATCAAGAAAATCACATAATTTATTAAATACCGAGCTATATGAAGAAAAACTATTAATCAAGCAAATAATTATTTAGCATATAAATGTAGAGTTTACACAATAAATGGTTTTTACCTATACCCTAACAATCAATTTAGAAAACCATGAGAAAAGAAAATTCTAATACACCAAACCCTTGTTTCTCTTCTCTCTCCCGGCTCTGCGGCCCCCCCCCTTTTCATTTTGAAACAACACATAAATATATCCCACAGATGAATTCACGTCGTCACCACATCACCTCCCAATAGAAGTCTGCCACATGTCATGAAATACAATTCGCCCAATAATATTGTGCCGCATGTCATAATATGACGAAACATTGTAAAATATCAGAGAATCTCCACTTTCCATAGTATATGAAACCACCAAGGAAATGATTTAATTTCATTTTTAAAGCATGATATTTTCTTGCATGTGCTGGGACCCACCTTAACTGTATTTGAACAAATGACGTCATTTAGTGTCGTATATTCCTTCAGATTCTTTATATATATATAGCAAGAGAATTTATATAAGGACAAGATATGTTAATCTTTCCTTTTTCTTCATTTGCACTTCATTTGCACGTGGTCACGTAGGTGATATTCTTCCATTATTATGCTAACAATAATAAAGTCACTCTTGACCAATCTTAGGAGGCATTAGTGTGCTGACGTCGACTCGCTTCACCATGCATTAATGGAAGAGCAAATTAAAATTTGTCTGCCCATTGTGACCTCGGCTGTGAAATAATTCTATGTTGTTGATATATATGGAGATACCAGGCCAACTACATTTTATAATTGTGGTTGCTGATATATGGAAATACCAGGCCAACCCCATTTCATCACTGTGGCTGCTGATATATAGAAATACCAGGCCATCATAATAAGTGCTGCTGATATATAGAAATACCAGGCCAGCATAATAAGTGATGCTGATATATAGAAATACCAGGCCAGCATAATAAGTGTTGCTGATATATAGAAATACCAGGCCAACATATTTGATCATTGTGGTTGCTGATACATGGAAATACCAGGCCAACCACATTTTATCATTTTGGTTGCTGATATATGGAAATACCAGGCCAACCACATTTTGCCATTTTCGTCGCAAACACCGTTAAGTCTCACATTTTGCTGTTTATTCGCTGGATGATCGAATTCACTTGTACTTTCTACAAAAGCACTAAAATAGTACTAGTAACTAAAATATTGTATACTAGCTAATATAAATATGGGTATAAAATGTACCATTTACATGCTTATCACCCCGAATGTAGAAGGGTAGTTTCGGATATACGATTTATTCGGTTAAGGGATGACCACTTATTACGCTTGGATGACCTTTTTTGTCTTTTAGTGTGGTCCCAAATTCCTTTAGAGTGGCCCCTAATGACGCTAGGTAAAATAAAGGTTCAAATACAAAAGAAAAAACGTCATCTGAAGACCCTTTTAGCAAGCGCCCATTTTGGTGTTTCTTCAAACCATTCTGTGAAGGTGCACTAAAATAAGATGAACTGAATAAAAAACGGTAGCCAAGAAGATGTTGTTTAGTACATATGGAAAGTGAAGCCACGTTTAAGATAATATTGTTTCAAGTTAAAGAGAATAACGAATATGATATCGCAAATCACTTCTGAACACCTTTTTGTATATTTTGGTCTACAATTCATATTGTTATACTGTATGTGTAGCGAGAAGTTACGTGTTTAACTGTTTTATTTATGATGAAACCAAAATGGGTTCCTACATATTTGGTCCAAAACATATTTGGTTCCACCATAGAAGTAAAAAATGATGAAACCAAAAAGAGTTCCAACATATTGCAGGAGAAACCGAAAGGAAAAATCGTGGTATCACGGCTTAATCTTGTAAGATGTAGGAAAATAAATGTTCACTGTTCCTTGATCTTTCAACCTGACGAGGAAGTGAGGATATTGGAAAGATATGACTTGTTATATAGGGTTAAAAAGATACAGATACACCAGAACTGCGGATATTGAGATAATTCAAAGGAAAAATTTTGATATATTTCTGGGCACGAAACATTGTCATTCTATAAATCATAAGTCTAATTACACTGAATCATTAAACTACAACAGGAAACACAACAAGCATAGCTTTTCGGCTATCGACTTTCAAACCAATAATTCATAACACGACAAAAAGAGAAATACACATGACGAACAATAAGATTAAAGATCACATATTATCAAAATAAGTTGAACTTGCGTAGTATGAACTTGGGTGGTGGATGACTGGCCGAGTCACATTAATGATCTATATTGATAGAAGAGTAGTAATGTGATTTTTCTCCATCTCGTAATTAATATTTTCGTACTCCGAAATCCTATCTATATATGTTTATGTGACAACATGCAATATGTTTAGGTGATATTTCATGTTTACATAGCAATAATAAAAATGAATAAACCGAAAAGGGTTCCAACATAGCTGTAAAATTGATAAAACCAAACAAGGTTCCAACATATTACAGGTGAAACCAAAAAGCAAAAACCTAATCTAAATGAAAATGTTAGAGCATAGCTCGGTCGAACTCGCATGCATTGTTATATCAAGCATGTTTGTCAATATTAGTGATCAAAACTATAAAGTCTTGATATCTAGCCTATTAGCAAGTCTCGGACTAGGATAGGAAAAGTGTAGGTGAGCTCAAGGACTTCATGGCGATTCAACGAACGAAGATATACACCAAGGAACAGTGGAACTTCATCAACAAAAAGGTATGTGTCACTCATAAGTCTATCTATTTTATCTCCTACTTCTTATGAGACAAAAGTCGTATGCTTTATAACCTAGATCAAACACACTAATATTTCGAGCTGAGTATTCAATGCTTATCTGTTTCTCGAAATACGTGTGTTGGTAAAGCTTTTCGCTTTAACCAAGTTTATCTTCATCTTTCAATCGCGTAGTTGTGAATTTCTCCGACATGAAGACAATCTGTGAATAATGGTTGGGATAGCGTTCTAAGAGAAAGTCTCAATGATTGAAATGAGAGTAGATTACATAACCCTTGATCCGAAGTTCTTTGAACTTTGTCGAGAAAGTGTATTCAGTAGGATTGTGGAATTGGCTTGCCAAGTCCGCGAACAGTCGGAAGTTCTCAAACCCGAGAATTTCTGCTGGGATTTTTGAAACTCGTTTGTGTGACGCAAGTCCGCGAACTGGCGGAAGTTCTCGAACCAAGAATTTCTGCTGAGTTTTGGAAAACTCAAAACCGATGCTTAAGTCCGTGAACTTGTTTGTGAACTTAAGTGGTTGTAATCTAAGATGATGAGCTATGAACATAAACATTAAATTACTAAGGAATTATTAATGCAAATCGTGGCTATAATGTACATTGAGCCGATTCAATCGAATCGAAATCATCTAGAGTTCAATTGTGTCTTGTGTAGTTACATAAGATCTCATAGCAATTGAACGACTCTCTAACTAGTTCGTCTGAGTCAAGTGAACTAGTTATGATGAATGAGGAACATGGTTAATATGAGGATCTCATATGGTTGACTTTTGGTTGCTATATTGAACCAACATGTATGTGTACGCTTGTTCTCACGAACTTGGAAAATGTCTACAAGTCTGTTTGACAAGCTTTGTCTTTCGATCTAACGGTTGAGAGATATTGGCTTGGATCTAAATCAGGTTTCATCTAACGGTGAATAATATTTACTTAATTCTTAAGTAAAAAACCTGATTTGAAAGGCTATAAATAGAAGACATCTATCTAGATCAAAACTTAATCCCCACACACATTTCTTGTGTGATACTAGTGCGCTCGCTAGAGTCGATCTCCATTAACCCTTGAGTTTCTTTTTCAAATTCGGTTAACGACTTAAAGACTTCATTGGGATTGTGAATCCAGACCAATACTACTTTTATCGTAGTTGTGTGATATGATCTTACTTTTCTATCGTTAGGAGTACAATCGTTTCTATTTGGCTCGAGAACTTGTTTCTCCGATAGGTAAGATAAAGTATTCGCGAACATCTTCGTCTCACTGTTCGTGAATCCTCAGTATTCTTCTTGTGTATTCAGAAATCGAGTATTGAGAGGTGATTGGTTGATCTAGGTTGTTCTTCGGGAATATAAGACCCGATTAATCAATTGGTTCATGTGCTACCTTGAATATATCAAAAAACGGAATCAAACTAGGGTTTATCTGTGGGAGACAGATTGATCCTTTGAATAGACTTATTTTTGTGATACATATTTGTTTATTTGTTAAGCCTGCGATTTTGGGTCGTAGCAACTCTTTGTTGTGGGTGAGATCAGCAAAGGGAATCAAGTATGTAGTATCCTGCTGGGACAAGAAGCGTAGAGGTGAAAATGTACCTTGTATCAGTGGGAGACTGATACGGGTTTAACTATAGTCCATTCCGAAGTTAATTGGGAGTAGGCTAGTGTCTGTAGCGGCTTAATACAGTGTGTATCTAATCTGGACGAGGTTCAGGGGGTTTTCTGCATTTGCGGTTTCCTCGTTAACAAAATTTCTGGTGTCTGTGTTATTTCTTTTTCGCATTACATTTTATATAATTGAAATAATACAGGTTGTGCGTTAAGCTTAACCAATTAGAGATCCAATCTTGTTATTGTCGATCTCATTGATTAACACTTGGATATTGGTTTTTGATACCGTCCAAGTTATATCTCTCTTTGATTAGACTCGCAGATTTCTATTTTCTTGAGTAACAATCAAATTGAGAGATAGAGATATTACTCCTTGAGACGCTATATTCTAGATTGAGTCTAACTGTCTAGTTGATTCTCTAGTACAGTGTTTCGGAGATTGTCCATTCAGATTGCTAATCAAAATATTGGGTGGTTTTGTTAGACCGCCGCTTTTTCAATTGGTATTAGAGCCAAGTTAACATGTTAAAGACCTTATCAGTCTGTGTTTGTAGCGATCTGACTCTATGGACAGAAGTGCTATCTCTGTAAACGTACCACCAGTCTTCGATGGCACAAACTATCCTTGGTATAAAGTTGCTATGCGAACGTTCCTTCAGTCGCGTGACGTCCCATCATGGATTTATGTTGTGAATGGCTATGCTTCACCCGTTACTATGGACCAAGATATTCTTGTTCCTAAAGATTTCTATGTGTATACTATTGCCGAGATGGTTGCTGCAAGGCATAACTCCGACGGGTTGAATGCCATCTTGCATGTCATTACCTCAAATCTTCGATATTATGTGGCTACATGTAGCATATCTAAAGAAGCTAGGGATACTCTAGAAAGCGTATTCGAAGGTAACCCCAGTGAAAAGGTAACAAGGATTCAAAACCTTAATTCAGAATGGGAAGTCCTTTATATGGCAGAAGATGAGTCATTTGTCGAATTTTATCACAAATTATCCGAAATTGTTAATGCATCCCAAGCATTGGGTAAGACAATCCCTGAAAAGGAAATTGTGATGAAAATCCTCAGATCACTGTCATCCAGATACGATTCTAAGAGACATGCCATCGTAGAGGGAAATAACCTTGATACTCTTTCGTGAAATACTTTTGTTGGAAAACTTAGAATTTTCGATCGCGAATACATGTCAAGAGATGACCCGTTGCTGTCTAGTAATCATGACAGTTCTCCTGATCATGAGACATGTTGTTCTGAATTGACATATCAAAGAAGTGAGAATTGATTTATCTCTACGTTGGCTCTGTTGATACATAAACTTAAGAAAATGATCAAACGTAGTAAAATAAAGTCTCGAAAAGAAACTCCTTTTGTCAATATAGATGATAGGGATAACCTGAAGTGTAATACTAATGAAACATGTCATACATGTCTCAAAAGCATTCAGGTTACTTCAGAAAATCCAGAAAAGGAGATAACGAAAGCATGGATGAATACTCTTGATTATTGTCCAGAGGATATTCATGTTTTTTCTCACAGTCTCCTTGCTGAAAATTCATCTCATTATCCCATAATGATATGTCCATCTATGTCTCATGTGATAAGTCAGCAAGTCTCTCCTGAAAGTGTGTTTCTAGAAGCTCTACCAAACCTCTCCTTTCAGGATCCTACTTATACGGTAAAACAAAAACAGTCATGTCGAACAAACCGTTGTATACTGGAAAATAAGGAGTCTTTCCCCCTTCAAAATGTAGTCTCAAAAACGGCACAGGATTTACAAAGATCAGCTATCAAGTTTATCAAAACGATGATTACCAAGGATAGGAAAGTTCCTCATAACTCTCCTCATCAAATGGATAAGAAAAAACCTAATACTGAGGATGGTTTCTCTCTTTACAAAGATTATCCCAATCCAATCTTGGATTGGAGGCCACGTGCTCAGTAATCTTGGTTTTAATGATTCTTATGTATTCCTCTTATATAAGAATCATGACAAACAAGAGGACTGTATTATAATCTTGTTATTTGGTTGTTTTACCAAGTCTTGCTCGTGAACAGTTTCATCATTTGGATAACCCCTGTCTGTTAGGGTTTTAAGGGCTTTTCTGGAATTGTTTCATCTATATTCCTGTTTAAATTCCTACCTCCCCGGTTTTCTCATTTCATCTTCTCAATCATGTCATCCTCCAGTCTTTCTAGCAAAGAAAGTGATGTATGGACGATTATGTTCCCCTCAAAGAAGATTCGCTTTGATTCTTCCGATAGCGAGATTTGCTACGACAAACATACTCGTCTTCTGATGAGAATCCCTCTGTCTCTCAGTTTGAGAAGCTCTCCTTAACCATGAATCTCGTCTTAGAAAAAGTTCGTGCTTTGAAAAATTACTTGAAGTTTCCTCCAAGAAACTTGATGAGAAAATGGATATGCTTGAATTAAGGATCAATCTAATTGAAAATGAGCTTGAAGAATATAGGGAATATGAGAAGACTATTCAAGGTGAGTAAAACTTATTTCAAAGAGGATTATTTTTTTTTAATATCTAGGAAGTCTTTTTTTAAAGTTTATGAAGAATAACTAGTGATGATAGCCAATATTGGGATTACACATAGCTATCTTTTGTTTCATTCTCGTTTGTTATTATTTAGGTTTTATTATTAAAATTCTAAAAATATTTTGAGGATGATTGTTATTGAAATATTTTAATTGGTTTCATATATTGCAATATTGTTTATGGGATATGTATTGTTTGCGCCCGTGAACTTGAAGATCCCATATTATTTGTCAAAAATAAAGTCGTTCATGATCGGTTTGGTTTAAGAACGAATTGACTTTTGGAAATTACAAACGCAAACCCTATGCAATCATGTATTTGATGGAAAATAGGATGAAGTCGTTTGTATTACAAGGATAAAGTCTATTATGTCACTTTGTGATGCAAAGATAGAATTGATCCTTGTGTATCCATGGTTTTGAACTTAATTGTTTTATTGTATGAAAAACCGTGAAGGCTCGATTGTGTGTCTTATGTTGAGCACCTTACAACTAAGTCGATTAATCTTGGCTTTGTTGGTTGTTCCATAAGATGTTATATGTTGAGCATATGAAACTAAATCAATCGACTCGTTTGGTTATTTAGTTTAGTACTCCATAAGTTTTCTTTTCTTCATACTTATGTTGAGTACATGTACGGTTAGGTGTGTCAATCCTTTGATATCTTAATCGGGGTTCCATAATCTCTTATGTTGAGCCCAAAAATTAAATTGATTACTTCGGTAATTAGTTTGGTTGTTTGTTATCCAATTAGATTAATTATAGGTTCTCTTGTAATTAATCTAGTTGAAGTTTCAAATATTCCACAAATTCTTGTGTTGAGTATTTGAAAGACTATTATAATCATGATCTTTTGTGGTTATTGTAGTCATGTATTCCATAAGGTTTCTTTTTTGTCGAGTATACGTAATATTCCTTGAGGTTTCCCCTTGTGTAACGTAAATGATCGTATATTCCATAAGAACTATCTTATGTTGAGTACTATTTAATATTCCGTAAGGTTCTCCTTATGTTGAGTATTTTGAACGATTAAGTTGGTTATCTCCGTATGATTAACTTAGTAGTAGATCGTTGCTCCGTAAGCTTATTTGTGTTGAGCATGCTCAATTAAATTGATCACTTTTTTTGGTTTTGATTTAATTTCTCTTGACAATTAAATTAATCGTGGGTTTACTCGTGGTTAATTTGGTTGTATTAATATAAAAGATCATTCTTTTGATTTTTTGTGTCCAAATAAATTTTTCTTTTCTCTTGAAGTTAAGGTCGCTTATGTTGTTCTCTTGGGAATGACATATTATGCGGGAGAGTTTTTTTGAACTTGTGCTTAATGGTAATATCTTTCGGGGAGTGCGGATGTGGAATTTTTTAGGGGTTATCTTGTATCTTAAAACTCTTTGATGAATGCTGATAGCTTCGGCTATAAGATTGCATCTAAATTTAAGATGTGTGTGTATTCTCTTTTGGTTATGCATTGTCTCTCGTGGGAATTTCATTATGAACCCGCTCTTTACCTTTGCCAATTTTATTGACAAAAAAGGGGAAAAATATTTTAGTTCACTGTAGGATCAGAATTTCGCAAGAACAACAATTTTGCGAAATTGTATACGACGCCTCTGCGAGATCTTCAACAACATATTGTGAGTATCGCAGAAGTGATATTATAAACGGCGCCACAGAAGGTATTAGCTGAGTCACAAGAAAGGTGTGATGATCTCGCGAAGATTAGGAAATTTGCGAAATAATCAATTGTAATCCTGCGAAATGCCGCAAGCCAGATCCGAAATTAAGGGATTGATTAGCTGTCATCCATTATGTAATTACCTATATAAAGGGGGCGAATAAATTCAGTGAGAGAGATTATTTTTAGAGTGTTAAGAAAGTCTTTAGGAGAGAGAAAGTTTAAGAGAGTGATTTTATTCTTAAGTTCTTTCCCATTTCTTGTAATATCTTCTGAGTGTCATTCAATAAAAAGTGTCATTCTTGGTCTAAGTGTTGTATTGTTTTAGTCATTCTTGTACGGGGTGTAGTGTAGGATTTCCTGCAACTACATATTGGCGCTAGAAACAGGGAGGATTAGGCTTCGGATTTGTAGGAATTTAAAGAAATAGAAGGAAATCTTTACAAGATTCTCAACAATTCATTGAAATTGAAGAAATGGCTAGAAGAAGAAATACATCAGAACAACCAACAACCATTAGGAGGAGTAAAATGCTTGCTGATGGAGGAGGATATGACATGGGAGAATCTTCTAGGATGGGAAGAACGAATAATAAATCAAGAAATAATGAGGAAAATCAAGTGCAACAGTTAAATCAACGTACACCAACACAAAATAGAGAAATCGACTATGATAGAGTAAGTGTACACACTTGGCAGACAAATTCTGCGGAAGAAGGAGAAAAAGAGCAAGACGGAGAAGGAATTAGAGGAATAATTCATAGAAACGAAGAAATTGGAGATTTGGAGGAACTAAGACGAAGAGTACAAGAAGAAAGAAGATTAGAGGCGGAAGAACGGGCGAATTTGACAAGACAGAATCATGAGTTGAGAATGGAGAATATGAGATTACAGGACAGAAGATCAATAAGCATTGCAAGTTCAAATTCAAGATCAACCAGAGGAGAAGTAAGACGAGATTTTCCTGTAATGAATGCTGGTGAAAACATTCAAGAAGAGACGCGAAATCCAAATGAAGAAAGAAGAGAAATAATTGACAACAGAAACCAAGGGAATGAACAATTTCGCGAGCGAAATGATCAAGACGGTGGACAAGATCCAGAAGAAGGAAGGAGAATATTACAGGGGAGAGAATTACGCAGAAATCAACAAATGCTTGAAAATGAGATTGAGAGAGAATACATTGAACAAGCACGTTTAGCTCGCGAAAGTCAAAGATTGAGAGCAGAAGTAGAAGAACAAGAATTTCAAGAAGCTCTGCGTCAAAATAATCATGACAATAGAGAAACAAGACGCGAACAACACGACAACAATGATGATGTTAATGAGGAGTATGACAGAATACAAAGAAGAATTGATAGAAAACGAAGAGAAAGGAAAAGGAATGAACAAAACCATGGAGAGGAAAATGAAAGGCATAATTATCTACGAAACGAAGAAAGAGGCGAAAGAGAAGATCGTAGAAAAAGACAAAATGAAAATGAAGAAAATGAAGCTCAGAATTTGGCAGCACAAGATAGGCGAGAACGCAAAAGGAGAGAGGCTGAACTAAAGAAACCAGTGGAACAAAACTCAGGCGTAAATGAGCAAATCTTAAGAGAGTTGGTGGAAGTGAGAGGATTGTTAAATAACAGAAAAGAAGGGGGAAGAAGAAAATTATATGAAGCCATAGAGGAAGATGCGAAAACTCCATTCACTCGAGAAGTACAATTAGGAGGAATACCCCCAAAGTGCAATATGCCTGTATTAACCAGCATTTTTGATGGGAGTACTTATGCTATTCAGCATATCAAGGCCTATGTGAGATGCATGTTACAATGGGAAAATCATGATGCAGTATTATGTAAATATTTTGCATCAAGCTTATCTGGCGAAGCGCTAAAGTGGTTTGAGGGTATACCCAAAAACACAATAACTTCTTTTAATCATTTACAAACTACATTTTTGGGTGCATATGTAAGCAATAATTCTTCACGTCCTGGAATTGAAGATGTATTTGGGTTAAAACAAAGAGTTGGCGAAAGTTTGAAACATTTGACGTTAAGGTGGAAAACAATGTGCAGCGAAATGGCTGGGAGAGTGGATGAGAGATACCTCATTTTATCCTTCATCAATGCGATGTTTGCAACCAGTTTATTGTATATTCAAATTTTCAGAATCAAAAATACAATCACAATGACTGAGCTGCGAGAATCGCAAGAAGAATATATTGTGTTAGAGGAGAAGCATAACAAAATAGAATCGTACCCAATCGCAAACACTAACTCCACAGCAGCGAATGCAAGCCTACTTCCTAAGATGATTAACACTGTGGCGAGTGTCTCGCAACCACAACAAGAGAAAAGGGTGACTGATAATCAACAGAAGCTGGTATCTATGGGGAGTCGAGATCAAGAAGAATTTGAAAGAGATAGGAATTTTTATAGTCGCGGCGGGAATAATAAAATTCAGAGACTTGATCAGCCGCAGGAGACTTATGGTGGTCAGAGGCAAAATTATCAAAGAAGAGAAGGAAACCACAGAGTAGTATGGGAAGAAATCAAGATGCCACCTTTGAATGCCAGCATAGAAAAATTTTGGAAGCTGTAATTTTTATGGAAAACATACCATCACCCTGGAATATGGGAAGAGAACCACATCCGGATAACCAAAGTCGAGAATTTTTTTCTTACCATCATTTTCATGGTCATACAATAAATGAGTGCAGAAATGTAAAGAGAATCATTTTAAGAATGATAGATCAGGGGAGACTAAATCATTTTTTGAAAGAGTACCGACAAACTCAGCTTTTACCACCCCCACCAGAAACTCGCAGAGTAAATACTACAAGAGAATGAGAAACATTTGTAGTAGAAGTTGGAGCAAAGGCAAAAAATCTGTTATGTAACTCCGCATTTGCTGAAAGCAACAGACGGTAAATACTTCGCAGAAGGAAAGAAAGCAATCAAAAATTGCAAAACCGCGGAAGCAGAAAGCTAAACAAGAAAATCAAAATAAGAAAATCAAAATGAGTTTAGGATTTACTTTGCAAACTTGGGTTCAATTTTCCCTGTGACCAAATAGTTTTATTTCGCAGATAATGATTTCGTAGAGTGAATATTTTGTTACTTCGCAAGATCTTTGATTATTTCGCACAAGAAGCTTAGCACGGTTGTTATGGTGCGAGAAAATCCAAGAAGCAGATCAAGGGTTCAAGTTTCATTTCTCATACTTATTTTTGCTACGTGAGATTAATACATTTCAAGGCATTTATTCCCTTGTTTGACAACAACAACGACTTACATGCAAGATATCACTTCTTTGAAGATTTTACTTTATACTAAGAACGAGTAAAAATATTTTTGATTTGATTTACAAAAAACGATTCAATCGCATGATTACAGAATTTTCAAGATTTCAAAGATTATAAAGATTACTAAGATTTCAAAATTATAAAAAATTAAGAAAATTCAAGTACAAAAGATTTTCTAGAATATTTCTGTTGCAAAGAATAAAAAGATTTTTGATTTGATTTACAAAAGGCGATGCAATTGCAGAGTTACAGAAATTTCAGACTTACAAAGATTTCTCAATTACAAAGAAATCGAGAAAAATATCGTAGATATATTAATTTTTAGAATTTTTCTTGAAAATTTGTTTTGTTTCCAATGAGAATGATACCTAACATGGAGAGTAGTAGGAGGCGAAATAATACCTTCCATCAACAGGTTGTGTAAGACCTCATTAGGATCATTTCCATGAAAGGTGTTTATCGGATGAGACAAAACAAGTTATACAAATAAATTTTTATAATAACTGCGAGATTATTCAAGATTTTTAAGAATGTGCGAATACAATTTCGCAAGAAAAATTTTCGCGAATACAATTTCGCAAAAAGAGCTAAGAATGTGCGAATACAATTTCGCTAGAAAAACTTTCGCGAATACAATTTCGGAAAAAGAGCTGAAATGCAATAAGAGGTAATCAAAGAATAATTTCACTAAAGAATGGGACGAACCTTTATGGCGTACACCCTAGTTCGCGAATACAATTTCGTAAGAGGCAAATGTAAGACCTAAAGTATGTCATATAAGGGGGTATCTCTTTGCATGGCTCAGGGATAAGGTTATACCGCGTTGGAACCTGAGTCATGGAGACTAGGGGTCAATAAAGCCCATCCGTGAGAGGTACCTCGGATTTTCAACCAATAATCCCTATAGGTACACGGTTGGACGACCGAGGGTCTCTTCCAAGAAGTGCAGAGTATGAACAAGGCGCTGAGGTACACGGTTGATCCAAAGGTTCCCGGGGCGTATGAAACTACCCTGGCCATTCTTGGAAAGTCTTGACTATGATGCACTCGGCCTGAAGAAAACCCCACCTAGGGTGCAGTCTCGTAACTATAAGCCATATATAGGAAAAAGGATAAGAGACTGCGAAAACAACTGGTTGTTTTTAGGAACGGATGGGAGGAGCTAGTCTTGTATGGCTGAAGTACGCCTCCTTGAAGGGGCAACCAGGGGGAAGATAAGGGCGGCACCCTTCATTAGGGAGATGATAAGTGTCTTAAGACACAAATGTCATGAGGCTTTATACTCGCAAGAATATTTAGGCTTGTCATATTTGTGCGTGAATAATAGAGGCAAAAATGCCATAAAGATAAAGATAAGACGAGATCAATGGGTTTTTACATGAAAGTGTAAAGATGTCCTGCGATTTCGTCGCAAGACGGCAATGTCATGGGGCTTTATGTTCGCAAGAACATTTAGTCCTGTCATATTGTTGCAGACCCTGCAGAGGCTATAATACTAGAAAGAGATAAGATGAGATCAATGGTTTTTTACATGAAAGTGTAAAAACATCCTGCGATTTCATCGCAAGAAGGCAACGTCATGGGGCTTTATGTTCGCAAGAATATTTAGGCCTGTCATATTGTCGCGTACCCTACAGAGGCTATAATACTAGAAAGATGATAAGACAAGATCAATGGGTCATTGAATGGAAGTGTAAAGACGTCCTGCGATTTTGTCGCAAAGATAAATGATTTGCGAAATAAGACCTTTACCTAGGAAGGCACAATAAGACCAAAAGAATAATCCCAAACATTATTTATTTTCTTTTAAAAATGTAGGAAAGATTTGTTCATTCCAAGAGAATTTTATGGAATATTTTTGCAGAACTAATCAGAATTTCGCAGAATTATTCAGAATTACACAGAATTATTCAGACTTTCACAGAATTACACAGAATTATTCATACTTTCGCAGAATTATTCAGCATTTCGCAAAATGTGTAAGAGCTATTTGTTTATTCAGCACCTTTTCATAATTATTCTAACCTCATCTTTTCAGAGTGACAAGTATTAAACTATTATTAATATGGTAAGAAAGTAAGCAAATAAGCTTGCGAGAATGTACAGAAATGTTTGCGAAATTGAGGCATAAATTGCTTATAGATTTTATTGAAAAGTTAATCTTCTAAATCTTTCACATTGCAGGTTGAATAATATAGGCAGTGGGGAAATGAACAAGAGAACAAATTATTATTCACCTTTATATGACAGATTTATGCAGATAGTTAAAGATTAAAAATTATATTGATTAACCATATTGCAAAAAAGAATTGTTTTCTAAATGTACGCAGGAAGAGATAAGAGGAACACATATCATAAGGAATATCAGAACATAGAAGAATTTGCAGAGGCAATACTTATTATTCTTATTCAAAGATGGATACTTCATATATTTTTGAAGGTTAAGTATTTCTTATATTTTCTTCAAGGATACTTCATACTACTTATACTTTAAGATTTGATAAATAGAATATCATTATCATTCTTGCAAGTATTTAAAATGTTGGAGGTCCAACTGAATTTTAAGATTGTTAAAATACATCATTCTCAAGAGAAGAAAAAGAAGAGAAAGAAGAGATAGTTAGAGAAAACAAAAGAATAACTCAGTCTTCAATATTAATTTCGCTAGTATTATCATCTTCGCAAATATTTTTCTCATTCTGGTCCACTCTAGTTTCTTTTCCATTTGGTTCATCACTAGCAGCTACTTCTTGAAGAGGGAGATCTTCTTTATCTACCAGATTCTCTTGAGAAGACTCATCTGTGTCACTTTCATATTCAAAGTCACTATCAACAGCGCGAGGAATATCATCATCTTCTACCTTCATAGGCTTGATGGATGGGAGAAAGAGATTTAGACAACAAAATATCATTCACTAGAACTTCAACACTGAGATGAGCCTGGCGAAGGAAAGCCCTGTCACGGTTTCTAATCTCCATATCTTTGAAGTAAGTAAGATAATCATATCTTCTTTCTACTCGATCGCGAGAACGAACAAGACGAGCAGCAAGTATTTCATCTTCTGCGAAGTTTAGCCAACTTAGCGTCTAAATCAGAAATAGTAGAAAGATGATTCCTCTCAGACTCTACGAAATTTCAAAAATGAAAAGAAAGTTATTTCGCGAGATTTTGCAAGACATTGCAAAGAAACATTATAAAGAAATTAAAATAACAGAGGCAGTCAAAATGACTACCTTCCTTTTGCGAAATCAAATTTTGGATTGACAAGCAAGTATTCACCCAATGGTTCATTGCATCATCGAATTTACTCCAACTAGACCCTTCAGGCGAGATTTTAGATTCTTTTATTGAGAGAAGAAAAGTGTTTTCCTTCGCTAATGAGAATGGGATTCTTCTAATTTGGAGTATTGTTCTTTGAGCAGATTTGACTTTATATTTAAATCTATTATACCTTGGATGAGTGTATTTTACTGCGATAGATATTCAGTTACCTTTTTAAGTTCATCTTTCAGCGAACTAGAGATTTTTTCCTGCTTATCACACTCTTACGAAGACACTTAATTGCGCGAAAGAGCCGCTTTGTTTAAAAAATTCCGTTTTTCTTGAGATAAGGTTTTATTTTCATTTGATAAAGTTTCCATCGCCAAGTTAGCCTTGGTTAAGAAAGGCGAGATATTCGCTATTTAATAGATCTTGTTTCTGCGCTAATTGAGCTTCTCTTTGGTAAGATTATCTATTTGATCAACGGAGTATGTATGAAGATTATCTAATTGGTTATATTGGTTCATCCAGAATCTTATCAACGTGAGCTTCTGCCCGGTGATTCAAATGGTACCTCTCCATTATTCGTTTCTGATTCAAGGCTTAATTTGCGAACAAAATATTTTAAGAGAATTTCATATGGAAAGAAGAAAAAATAAAACAGAAAAGTCAAAGACAGAGATAAGAAAATTATACCTTTAGTTCATCATTTCTTCTGCGAAGATTTTCACAGTCAACGAAGAATTGTGAGCTTTTGGTTCTCGAGGCGAAGAGAATCACATTAAATTCCTATTAAAGACTTCTTTCAAAACTTCAACTTCTTTCTTTAAGGATTTTGCGAAGCTATTCTTTAAGAGCTGAAGTATTTACCAAGCTTTCGCAAACACTAATTCTAGTAGGATCAACAGAAGAACTTTTGGCATCTTCAGAATATTGGATAAAGTTTTGAAGGAAATATCTATTCCATCCGCAATTTCTTGGAAAAAGGGGAAGATTCAATAGAATGGAAGCCGTGATAGAAATTTGATGGGTCATTGTTTTCCAATAAAGAAGTGTCATTAGAAAGGGATGTTTGAGGAAGATTAATGACTGGAGTTGATATGGAGATAGTTTGAGGAGTACTACTCGCAGAAGAAGAAAGAATTTCATTCGCAGCAGACTCAATTGCGATATTTCACAGATGGGTGGAAAGGATCAACTTGAATAGTAGAATCAGTTGCAACATTATCGCGGATAAGAGTTGAGGATCGGTTTGCGAAGATGATATGGAAGAATTTAAAGGGATCAGTTTGGGAAAAGAAACAGCTGTGTCAACATTTTAGGTATACGAGATTTCTTGTGGGGTCTCTTAGTATTTTCATCATCATGCGAATGGAAATATAATAAGAAACAGGAGAACCAATATTGTTATAAAAAGAATAAGTGTTTCTATTACCTTGCGATTCACAGGCTTCTTTGTTTACAACGACCTTTGGCTGCGAATTTTTGGACGATTTAGGGTTTTGGATTGGGAATGGTATTAGAGACGCTCCACTGAAACAGAATATAAGAGAGTTACATGAAAATCGAATAAAGAAAGGATAAAAAACTTCCCTAAACAGATTGAATCGAATAATATATATCGAACTTACCTTGGTGATTCCATGATGGTAGAAAACGATTGTCTTTACCAAATAATATTACAGATGACAAAGATTTACAGATGATGAATATTTACAGATGATGAAGGTTTACTGATGATGAAGATTTACAGACGTTCAAGGTTTGTAAGCGATAAAGGTGTTCTTCAGAGAATGTAGAAGTGAGAAAGATGATGAGCAAAAAGAGAATATTATTCTTCTAGACTTCTCCTTTATAGACGAAGAAAGGGTGAATGGGTAATAAAGAACGTGTCAGTAAAAGGAGGACTTTGACACTGGTGTGAGATGCAAAGACACACAGAAGCTTGCAAGTATACAAGGTCAAGTTATAGATAGAAGGAAAGCAGGGGAAAGTCCACAGGGAGTGGGAGCATACAAGAAGTTTTCCTAAGCTAGCAAATGATGTAAAACAAGATACAATTTCACAATGTTATAGTGGCAGTGTAAGTGAAACAAAGAAGGCAAATGGCATGAACCAAGGCTGCAAGGTAAAGCAAAGAAAACAGCTAAGAAACAGCAAGGTAAGCAGCTAAGAACCAAGGCTTGGAAGCCAAGGGCAGAGGTGAGTTTGTGCACTGACTTCAGTGCACAAAAGGCTTCAAAATGCAAGAAAAAAGGCAAGAAAATAAACTGAACTGAAGCACACAGAACTGAACTTGAGTGACTGAAAAAAAAAAGGAATTGTGGCTAAGCTAAGGCTTAGATTCCACCTGGTGTCCTAATCAGATAGCATATTCCTAGGTTGAGTTGAGTCCAATGCATACAATAGAAAGGAAAGAAAAACAGCTTGCTAACAGAAATACCCTAGTATTGACTGTCTTTTGACAGCACAATCAATCACAAGCAATCATAGCACTGCTTTCTTCCCAATGCACAAGAAAACAAGCATATGGCATCCTATCCTAGCAATTTACCATTTGACAGTGCACCAAGGCTTCATCACAGCCTTAGCTTGTTGCTATTAGCTCATGCTCAACATGTTACAAACACAAGCATTCATCATGCAAAATAATTCAAACATAACATACACACAACAATCAACTGTAACTGCATAAGAGACTGAAATTGGAATTGCATAAAATTTGGTTTTAATTCTCTACTGGCTAGTCCAGAGATCATCCCCCTCTAATTCACAACCCTTACACCTATTTATACCCAAAAACAAAATCCCCAAAAATCAGGACTACATCAGTCCAATTAGGGTTTGGTGAAAATACAAAATAAATCAAATAAAATCCTACCTAACTATGATAACAACCCTAATGGACTAACCCATGCTTCAATTAGACGTACAATTGATTTCCCCAAAAAATTCCCAAATCAGAAAAATTAGGGTTCTTATAAAAATTATTAAAATTTACCTAATCACTGTTGACACTGGTGGATGTCGACCCATGCCTCCAATCCTTCTCCTGATGCTTCTTGTTCTTCCCATGCCCTAATTGCTTTTCTAGCTCATCTATTTCATCAATTTCTCTTCTAGGGTTCCTGTGAGAGGAAAAGATCGAGGAATTGATGTTATAGAAAGCTAGAGGAGTAGGGGAATGATGGCTCGAATGGTGATGGTTGAATGATTTGGGGGGAGAAGATGGTGGAGTGATTTGGGGAGAAGATGGTGGAGTGATTTGGGGGAGCGTCACTGTTGCAGAAGAGGGGAAGAAGATGGATTCGATGGTTTTGGGAGAAGGGTGTGTTTGGCTAATGGGTGTAGGGTTCGGTCGCTATGGTGTGTAGCGGGATCATCGAGTTAGATGTTTGGCGAATCTCGACCGTGGGATATGGAGATGAAAGATCAATCTGACGGTGAGATGAAGTGGATCCTGTAGCGACCGTTGGATTATACAATACAACAAAATTAACGACACCAGATGGAGTTAGGTGTTGTAGTGTTTTGCAGGGACTTCAGATTTTGATGCACGATGAAGAAGCGACCATTGGATGATGAGATGGATCCAATCTAACGGCTGAGAATGGAGGCGGGTATGGATATAGAAAATGGGTTTGGGTAAGGGTTTTGGGCCTTGGGTATGCCAAGCCCATATCTTCTTAAGAACAATTCTTCCTTCTTGAGCCCATTTCCAGCTTTTTGGACGTGCGCTCCATTCTTTGCGGCTTCCTTGCGTAATTCTCCCGGCTTTTCACTACTTTTCTGCTCTTCCGCTCCGCAATTCATCCAGACTTTATTTATTACCTAAAAATGCAAAATTAAGTAAGAAAAATATTTATTCTTGAAAACAATGAAAATACAGAATATGGGATAAAATGTAGAATTAATGCACAAAAGATGAGTTAAATGCCAACAAAAAGGGATAAATATATACAATATTGGCACTCATCAAATACCCCCAAACCTGAATTTTACTTGTCCTCAAGTAAAACAAAACTAAGGAAATCCTAACTATACCACTGTCGCTGGTCTCTCGAATGCATTTAGCGTATGCACTAAGCCTTTTAAACCACTAAGTGTCCCTAGTGGACGAGTTGAAGTCTCGTGAAGGTTTGCTTAGAACGTACCTACAAAGTTCTAGGTCAAAATATAAGCTCAGATTCCATCAAATGTGACATGTGCAAAACAGTTTAAGCTCACAGCAAAATGGAGATGTCAATCTAGCTATCGAAGGCACAATCCTAGCACTGATAACAAAAAAAGACATGTGATAAGAGTGTAAAGTGTATCTACACATGTGTAAAGAAAGATCTGAAGTTATGACTACTAATCACCAAGAGATAGTTTCTCAGGCTAAGAACTGAGGTCGAAATCTAGCTAGCTGTCCGGACTTTACGAGAATTGTGAATGAGTTGGAGGTATTTCACAATTACTCGCGTTGTACATCAATGGCATACACCCTCCTTGCTTATTACAATGAAACAACAAAATGACTATTTACATGACTCTTATTTACATTGACTACTCTTTTTATTTTTGGAACAAGAGATGATGGAATTGATAAATACTTGATTTTTTTGTATTTTTCTGATATTTTTTTTTTTTTTTTTTTTTTTTTTTTTTTTTTTTTTTTTTTTTTTTTTGAAAGGAAACACTTTTGATACATAACAAAAGGAAACAAAAATTACATGACACTTTGCAAGAGGTAGCCCTTTTTGATGCACCCAGTTAAATTCGATGGTTGTCTTTCTTAATGTAACCTCCACCTTCTATCCCAACCAACCAAAGAACAAGCTAGTCAAGTTTCGTTCAGTATTCTAAAGTGATTGGCAATCGTAACTTCCTATCAAACACCTTGAAGATCGAGGCCATACATGTATTGGTAGATCGTGCGCGTGCAAATTTCTTATCACTATGTGAATTGTGCTAGAATCAGGGTGCCTAAATATCTAGACTAAGACTCCTAATAAAATACATATTTGCACAAGAGTCAACATTTCAAGGTAAATGAGCTCCATTTTTTTTTTTTTTTTAATTTTTTAATTTTTTTAATTTTTTGGAATTTTTCATTTTTTTCAAAAAGAAGAAGGAGTTCGTTTTCAATTATGGCAATTATCATGGTATCTACTCTATACCCCCAAACCTAAACTAAACATTGTCCTCAATGTTTCAAAATATGGAAAGAATTATAAAACAATATATGAAGAGGAACATGCTGAGTAGAGTAAAAGGAGAGAGAATACCCGATTGTACGGCGGCAGCTCGATTAAAACTCCGTTATTCAAGGCAAAAATCCATCATATTAGGAGTCACAATGGATGAGCACAAAATATAACAAAAGGAAATTTAACTAACACATTATCTACAAGAAAATTTGGTTTTTAATGGGATTGGACTTTTTGGAAAAAATTTGGTTTTGTGATGGGAAAACGAAAAATTTTGGTTTTTAGGGAAAGATTTGGAAAACTTTTTGGTTATTTAGGGAAAGAGTGGACCAGTTTAGTCCACATAGACTGGGTCCTCCAGGTTGGTTGTTTCAATGTCGGGTGGAAATGGCTCAAGGAATGGCTTTAATCTCTGCCCGTTGACTTTGAAAACGTTCTTGTTGGAGACATCCTCCAGCTCTACAGCTCCATGAGGAAAAACTGTGCGTACTAGGTACGGACCCTTCCATCTGGAACGCAGTTTTCCTGGAAAAAGATGTAATCGGGAGTCATACAGCAAGACTTTCTGACCAGGAGTGAAGGATTTGCGCAGAATACGCTTGTCATGAAATCTTCATCTTCTGCTTGTATACTTGGCACTGTCATAAGCCTCATTTCTCAATTCTTCCAACTCGTTGAGTTGAAGTTTCCGAATTCCAGCTTCGTCCAGAGAGAAGTTCAGCTCTTTGATTGCCCAGTAGGCACGATGTTCTAATTCCACAGGTAGATGGCACGGCTTTCCATACACTAGACGATAGGGGGACATGCCAATTGGTGTCTTATAAGCTGTTCTATAGGCCCACAAAGCATCATTCAATCTCAATGACCAATCTTTCCTGGACGGGTTGACCGTCTTCTCCAGAATGTGCTTAATTTCCCTATTAGACACTTCCACTTGTCCACTAGTCTGAGGGTGGTACGGAGTAGCAACCTTGTGAGTTATGCCATACTTGCGTACTAAAGACTCAAAGTACTTGTTACGAAAATGTGAACCGCCGTCACTGATGATAGCTCTAGGGGTACCAAAACGTGAAAATGTTCTCCTTTAGAAATGAAAGTACCACCTTGTGGTCATTTGTTCTGGTTGCTATGGCTTCTACCCACTTAGAAACGTAATCAACTGCGACTAGGATGTACAACTTGCTGTCAGACATGGGAAATGGACCCATGAAGTCTATCCCCCAAACATCAAAAATCTCCACAATCAAAATGGGGTTCAATGGCATCATGTTTCTCCTCGAAATGCTTCCTAGCTTTTGACAGCGTTCACAAGCAACACAATAATCATGGCAATCCTTGAACAATGATGGCCAATAGAATCCACACTGCAAGATCTTTGCAGCGGTTTTCTTGGCACTGAAATGGCCTCCACATGCTTGGTCATGACAGAAAGATATCACATCTTTCTGTTCAGTGTTGGGGACACATCTCCTAATGATTTGGTCTGGAGTACTTAAACAAATATGGGTCATCCCAAAGGAAATGTTTGACTTCAGCCAGGAATTTAGAGCGGTCTTGTCTCGACCAACGTGAGGGCATCCTACCTGTAGCGAGGTAGTTAACAATATCAGCAAACCAAGGAAGGTCTGAGATAGACATCAGCTGTTCATCTGGGAATGATTCTCTAATCAGCTCACATTCATCAATAGACTCTAAAGTTAATCTAGACAAATGATCAGCAACCACATTCTCACAACCTTTCTTATCACGGATTTCGAGATCGAATTCCTGTAATAAGAGTATCCATCGAATAAGGCGAGCTTTAGCATCCTTCTTGGAAAGAAGATACTTCAAAGCCGCATGGTCTGTGTATATGATGATCTTAGACCCTATCAGATAAGATCTAAACTTGTCTAATGCGAAAACGACGGCAAGCAATTCCTTCTCGGTAGTTGAATAATTGAGTTGGGCATCATTAAGGGTTTTGCTAGCATAGTATATCACATATGGTAGTCTATCAACTCGCTGTCCTAAAACAGCACCAACAGCATAATCAGAGGCATCACACATAAGTTCGAACGGAAGCTTCCAATCGGGTGGTCGGACTATAGGAGCGGTGGTGAGAAGGGTTTTTAATTCCTCCCATGCCTTCACACAAGCAGCATCGAAATTGAAGGCAACATCTTTGGAGAGAAGACTGCACAGAGGTCTGGAGATTTTGCTGAAATCTTTGATGAATCGCCGGTAAAAACCAGCATGACCTAGAAATGATCTGATCTCCTTCACAGAGCAAGGTTGTGGTAGATGTTGAATGAGGTCAACTTTAGCTTTATCCACTTCAATTCCTTTTTCTGAGATGATGTGTCCTAGAACTATTCCTGAATTCACCATAAAATGGCATTTTTCCCAATTTAGAACAAGGTTCTTTTCTTTACATCTGGATATCACGAGGGCAAGATGCTTCAAACATTCGTCAAACGAGGAACCAAAAACAGAGAAATCATCCATAAAGATCTCGAGAAAACTATCTATCATGTCAGAAAAAATGCTCATCATGCACACGCTGAAAAGTAGCAGGTGCATTACACAACCCGAAGGGCATACGTCTATAAGCAAACGTCCCAAATGGACACGTGAATGTAGTTTTTTCCTGATCTTCTGGAGCAATGTGAATTTGGTTATAACCGGAAAAGCCATCTAGAAAACAGTAGTGACTGTGTCCAGACACACGTTCTAGCATTTGGTCAATGAAAGGGAGCGGGAAGTGATCCTTCCTTGTTACTGTGTTCAACTTCCTGTAGTCGATGCATACTCGCCATCCTGTGGTTGTACGAGTAGGGACTAATTCATTCTTGTCGTTCTGAACTACAGTAATGCCTGACTTCTTAGGCACAACTTGAATGGGACTAACCCATTTGCTATCGGGAATTGGGTATATGATACCCGCATCAAGTAGTTTCAGGATCTCTCCTTTGACTACATCTCTCATGTTAGGATTAAGTCTCCTTTGCATTTCCCTAGATGGTTTGGCATTCTCTTCAAGGTTAATGTGGTGCATGCAAATGGTGGGACTAATTCCTTTGAGATCTGAGATGGTCCATCCTAAGGCCTCTTTGTGTTCCTTAAGTACTTCTAAAAGCTTACTTTCCTGTTCCGTGTCTAAACATGATGAAATAATGACAGGTAAAGTATCAGAAGAACCTAGGAATGCGTACTTCAACGTACTAGGCAATGTTTTCAATTCAAGCTTGGGTGGCTCAACAATGGATGGAATAAGCTTGGAATCAGAGAGTAGGGGTGGTTCCACTTCATATTTCCTTTCAGTGACGTCCATTTGAGGTACAGATTCGAGCAGAGATAGGACGTCACTACAGTATGCATCATCATAGGAATCAGGGTTAAAGTTCTCCATACATGCTTGAAAGGGGTCGACGGATAGAATGTTAGTCAACGAATCTTGCATTAATCCTTCAATATTAACTTCATGCACATCATCATCATCAAGATTCACAGGTTGTTGACTAATATCGAACACATTCAATTCTACCGTCATGTTACCAAAAGACAGTTTTAACACTCCATTCCGACAGTTGATGATCGCGTTGGACGTAGCCAAGAAAGGACGTCCTAAGATGACAGGAATGTGACAGTCTGGGTTTTGTACAGGTTGAGTGTCTAAGACAATGAAGTCTACGGGAAAATAGAATTTGTCAACCTTGATCAAAACGTCTTCGACCACTCCACGAGGAATCTTGACAGATCGGTCTGCCAGTTGTAGAGTGATAGATGTTGGTTTCAACTCCCCAAGACCTAACTGCTCATAAACAGAATATGGCAGTAGGTTAACACTTGCACCTAGGTCTAATAACGCTTTATTGACCGTGTGTTCTCCTATAGTGCAAGAAATTGTTGGACATCCTGGATCCCTAAACTTGGGTGGAGTTTTGTTCAGAATGATGGAACTCACCTGCTCAGCTAAGAAAGCACGTTTTTGCACATTGAGCTTGCGCTTTTGAGTACACAAGTCTTTGAGGAATTTGGCATAAGCAGGGATTTGCTTGATTGCTTCAAGAAAAGGAATGTTGATGTTGACTCTCTTGAACAGATCTAACATCTCATTGTAATGGGTACTTTTCTGTTGATAGATCAATCTTTGAGGAAATGGGGCAACAGGAGAATGAGTTGGCAAAGGGACATTCACAGCAGTAGAATTGTCAGATTTTCCAACTTGCTCAGATTCTTTGGTTTTCTGGGGTTGTGGAGACAGCGTGGAATTTGTATCAGATTCATTAGGTTCGCCCACGTTGTTCTCGATGACTTTACCACTTCGGAGGGTGGTAATGGCATGGATTTGATCAGGTGAGGTTTCAGTGCAGGATGTTGTGCCTGTTTGAAATATCCTCTTTGGATTTTGTTGGGGTTGGCTCGGAAGTTTACCCTTTTCTCTCTCACATTTGATCCATCTTTTGATCTAGATTTTTCTGACTTTGCATCAAACTCTGGAACATTTCCTCTAGGGTGGATAATCTCTTGTCGGTATTGTGTTGAGGATATGATTGTTGTTGAGAGTTTGATTGTTGTTGAGGGTTTCTCGGGTGTTGATAACCTTGATTGTTCTGATATCCCTGATTGTTTTGATAGCTCTGATTGGGTTGAGATGGTCCTCCTTGAGTGGGTCCTTTTGACCATGAAAAGTTAGGGTGGTTTCTCCATCCTGGATTGTAGGTCTGTGAATAAGGGTTATGCTCTGGTTTTTGAAACATGGCATGTGCCTGTTCAAGCCTAGACTCCTGGACTGCAAGCAAATGGACAATTTTGGAATTGATGGTTGGGGTCGTTACAAGCAGCACAAACAGACGAAGCGACATGTTCTCGGAGAGTAGTGGTGGAAGGTTTTGAATTTTTATGTAGTTCTAACTCTTCTAATCTCCTAACTATTGATGCCATGTTTGCTCTTCCCTCAAAATCCGCTTCAATCCTAAAAGCCTTTGCTTCGGATGTAGTCTTTCTGGTTTCACGGATGGATTCCCACTGTTGCGTCTTTTCAGCTACTTCAATCAAGAAGTCCCAAGACGCGTCAGCAGTTTTATCTACGAATAGACCATTACACATCGACTCAACCGTTGTTCGGGTGGACACATCTAGACCTTCATACAAAATTTGCACAAGTCTCCATTTTTCAAAACCATGATGGGGACATTGGAGCAATAATTCATTGAATCTCTCCAGGTATCTAGCTAAGGTCTCACCTTCTAATTGCACAAAGCTATTCAGACTTTGACGAATTGTCGCAGTCTTGTGGTTCGGGAAAAACTTTTTGAAAAACTCCTTTATGAGGTCATCCCATGTCATGATGGATTGAGGCTGTAAAGCATAGAGCCAGGCCTTTGCCTTATCTTTCAGGGAGAAAGGAAAAAGCCTTAACTTCAGGGTTTCGTCGGTCATTTGAGTGAAACGCAGAGTTCCACAAATTTCCTCGAATTCTCTCACGTGGTGGTACGGGTTTTCATTCTCAACACCTCTAAAAATAGGAAGCATCTGTATTGTGCTTGATTTCAGCTCATAATGGCCATTAGCCTCGGGTAGCACAATACAAGAAGGTTGACTGGCTCTAGTTGGGTACATATAATCCTTGAGGGTACGGGGTTCTCCCATTGTTTCTGGTTGATCTGGACTGTCTCCCTCAGAACTTAGAATTTCGATAGGTTCGTCTGGGTTAATTCTAACAAGTCTGTTTGTCTGGTCTCTGTAGGTCACAATCATGTCCTAGTAGGTACCTTAACTAACATGTTAGTCAGAGCAATCGGAAACATTTGGCCCACAAGGGTTATGAAGATTTGGTTTTGAATGGGTTTGGAACAAGGGATTTTGTTTTTGGTTTAAAATTGGGCTTTGGAAAAAAAATTTTTGAACTAAACCTAGCATAAATTAGCACAACTCATAAAAGAAAATAAAAACAATAATAATAATTAAGACAAGCCCATAAAAGAAAAAAGAAAAATAAAAGAAAAATAAAAAAAACAAAAAAATAATTACAGTCCCAAATAAAAAAAAAGAAAAAGAAAAATAAAAATTATTACAATCCCAAATAAATAATTAAATTAATTATTACAAGCCCGAATTTGAATTTAAATGAGGCCCAAGTGGGTTAACTCATGGGTTAGGCTTACTTGTTTTTTGGAGGGAAGCCCAAAAATAGGCTTTTAGTCCCCTTTTAGTTGCACAGCCCAGTTGGGCTTTAGGATCGTCCTAAGCTCACGTCAAGCCCAGCAGCAATTGCAGCAAGCCCAGCACAAAGCAAGCCCAGCAGAAGTTGCAAGCCCAGAGAATTGAGGTTACTAAGCCCAGCTCAGTTGGTTCAAGCCCAGCACAAAGGTTGGACAGAGCCCAGCACAGAGGGAGCCCAGTTGACAGCTTCAGTTGGCAGCCCAGTTGGTTGGCAGGCTTTGGCAGCAGGCTTGGCAGCAACACAGCAGCAGCAGCAACAACAGCAGAGCAACCAGAGAAGCACAGCGCAGCAGCAGCTAGGAAACAGCAGATGGCAGCACCACTCCCCGGCAGCGGCGCCAAAAACTTGGTGTGAGATGCAAAGACACACAGAAGCTTGCAAGTATACAAGGTCAAGTTTATAGAATAGAAGGAAAGCAGGGGAAAGTCCACAGGGAGTGGGAGCATACAAGAAGTTTTCCTAAGCTAGCAAATGATGTAAAACAAGATACAATTTCACAATGTTATAGTGGCAGTGAACAAAGAAGGCAAATGGCATGAACCAAGGCTGCAAGGTAAAGCAAAGAAAACAGCTAAGAAAACAGCAAGGTAAAGCAGCTAAGAACCAAGGCTTGGAAGCCAAGGGCAGAGGTGAGTTTGTGCACTGACTTCAGTGCACAAAAGGCTTCAAAATGCAAGAAACAAAGGCAAGAAAAAAACTGAATTTGAAAGCACATAGAACTGAACTTGAGTGACTGAGAAAAAAAAAGAATTGTGGCTAAGCTAAGGCTTAGATTCCACCTGGTGTCCTAATCAGATAGCATATTCCTAGGTTGAGTTGAGTCCTATGCATACAATAGAAAGGAAAGAGAAAAAAACAGCTTGCTAACAGAAATACTCCTAGTATTGACTGTCTTTTGACAGCACAATCAATCACAAGCAATCATAGCACTGCTTTCTTCCCAATGCACAAGATAAACAAGCATATGGCATCCTATCCTAGCAATTTACCACTTGACAGTGCACCAAGGCTTCATCACAGCCTTAGCTTGTTGCTACTTAGCTCATGCTCAACATGTTACAAACACAAGCATTCATCATGCAAAATAATTCAAACATAACATACACACAACAATCAACTGTAACTGCATAAGAAGACTGAAATTGGAATTGCATAATAATTTGGTTTTAATTCTCTACTGGCTAGTCCAGAGATCATCCCACTCTAATTCACAACCCTTACACCTATTTATACCCAAAAACAAAATCCCCAAAAATCAGGACTACATCAGTCCAATTAGGGTTTGGTGAAAATACAAAATAAATCAAATAAAATCCTACCTAACTATGATAACAACCGTAATTGGACTAACCCATGCTTCAATTAGACGTACAATTGATTTCCCCAAAAAATTCCCAAATCAGAAAAATTAGGGTTCTTATAAAAATTATTAAAATTTACCTAATCACTGTTGACACTGGTGGATGTCGACCCATGCCTCCAATCCTTCTCCTGATGCTTCTCTTGTTCTTCCCATGCCCTAATTGCTTTTCTAGCTCATCTATTTCATCAATTTCTCTTCTAGGGTTCCTGTGAGAGGAAAAGATCGAGGAATTGATGTTATAGAAAGCTAGAGGAGTAGGGGAATGATGGCTCGAATGGTGATGGTTGAATGATTTGGGGGGGAGAAGATGGTGGAGTGATTTGTGGGAGAAGATGGTGGAGTGATTTGGGGGGAGCGTCATTGTTGCAGAAGAGGGGAAGAAGATGGATTTGATGGTTTTGGGAGAAGGGTGTGTTTGGCTAATGGGTGTAGGGTTCGGTCGCTATGGTGTGTAGCGGGATCATCGAGTTAGATGTTTGGCGAATCTCGACCGTGGGATATGGAGATGAAAGATCAATCTGACGGTGAGATGAAGTGGATCCTGTAGCGACCGTTGGATTATACAATACAACAAAATTAACGACACCAGATGGAGTTAGGTGTTGTAGTGTTTTGCAGGGACTTCAGATTTTGATGCACGATGAAGAAGCGACCATTGGATGATGAGATGGATCCAATCTAACGGCTGAGAATGGAGGCGGGTATGGATATAGAAAATGGGTTTGGGTAAGGGTTTTGGGCCTTGGGTATGCCAAGCCCATATCTTTCTTAAGAACAATTCTTCCTTCTTGAGCCCATTTCCAGCTTTTTGGACGTGCGCTCCATTCTTTGCGGCTTCCTTGCGTAATTCCTCCCGGCTTTTCACTACTTTTCTGCTCTATTCCGCTCCGCAATTCATCCAGACTTTATTTATTACCTAAAAATGCAAAATTAAGTAAGAAAAATATTTATTCTTGAAAACAATGAAAATACAGAATATGGGATAAAATGTAGAATTAATGCACAAAAGATGAGTTAAAATGCCAACAAAAAGGGATAAATATATACAATATAGGCACTCATCAGACACGTATAAGAAGTTATATATGGAAAGATAAGCGTTAAAAACAGTTTCTCAACATTCTCTTCTTCGCAAAGAAGACATGAGAAGAGGAAAGTACGTACTTATAAAAGGTATATGTGGCGAAGACATGATAAGATATGGGATCAGAAATCTGCATCAACAGCAACTCACGCAAAATATCATGAGGCAAAAAATATGTGGCAAAATACTCGCAAGAATGATTCAAATACTGTGTATTTATAGAAGGTTAAATTCTTCTCATATTTCAAAGGATGATATTTCTTGACTATTTCGCAATACTCCGGAATTTCGCAAAAGAATAGAGGAAAGTACGTACTTTTCAAGTCCAGTATTCTTTCACTCGTTCCTCCAACAACTACTACAAAGTAAATTTTTCCTTAAATATCACTTTTCAAGCAACATTCAAGGAAAAATAGGCAAGATATAGAAGAAGAATCTCGCAACAACAACGCTTTTGCGAAATTATATACGACGCCTCTGCGAGATCTTCAACAACATATTGCGAGTATCACAGAAGTGATATTATGAACGACGCCACATAAGGTATTAGCTGAGTCACAAGAAATGTGTGATGATCCCGCGAAGATTAGGAAGTTTGTGAAATAATCAATTGTAAGCCTACGAAATGCCGCAAGCCAGATTCGAAATTAAGGGATTGATTAGCTGTCATCCACTATGTAGTTACCTATATAAAGGGGACGAATAAATTTAGAGAGAGAGAGATTATTTTTAGAGTGTTAAGAAAGTCTTTAGGAGAGAGAAAGTTTAAGAGAGTGATTTTATTCTTAAGTTCTTTCCCCTTTCTTGTAATATCTTCTAAGTGTCATTCAATAAAAAGTGTCATCTCTGGTCTAAGTGTTGTATTGTTTAGTGATTCTTGTACGGGGTGTAGTGTAGGATTTCCTGCAACTACATTCACACTACATAATACATATGGTTTTCGGATCATTGTGTAAGGGGGAGTGGTTTCCATGATAGAGATAGGTATCGACTGAGGGGGTGATACGTATCATCATAGTACTATTGTTGAAGTCGTGATGCAATTGGATTTTGACGTTCATAGTACTATGACACTGTTTAATAATGATTGAGAATCTCGATTCTCTCATTATTTGTGCTACGGATCTTCAACAACGGTGATGCTAAACTTACAACCTTTGGGATCATTGGAGTACTTGGAAGGACGAATATTTCAAGGAACGTTGAAGATTAGATTGAATAAGCCACTAAAGTTTATTTTTTTTTGTATTCCATATGTATTAATAGTTTTGTCACTAAAATTGACAAAGGGGGATTGTTAGAGCATAGCTCGGTCGAACTCGCATGCGTTGCTATCAAGCATGTTTATCAATGTTAGTGATCAAAACTATAAAGTCTTGATATCTATCCTATTACAAGTCTCGGACTAGGATAGGAAAAGTGTAGGTGAGCTCAAGGACTTCATGGCGATTCAACGACAACGACGAAGACTACACCAAGGAACTGGAACTTCATCAACAAAAAAGTATGTGAAGACTTGAACTTATCTGTCACTCATAAGTCTATTTATTCTATCTCCTACTTCTTATGAGACAAAAGTCGTATGCTTTATAGACTAGATCAAACACACTAATATTTCGAGCTGAGTATTTAATGCTTATATGTTTCTCGAAATACGTGTGTTGGTAAAGCTTTTCGCTTTAACCAAGTTTATCTTCATCTTTCAATCGCATAGTTAGAATTGCTACGACGTGAAGACAATCTGTGACAGTTGGGATAGCATTCTAAGAGAAAGTCTCAATGATTGAAATAAGAGTAGATTACATAACCCTTGATCCGAAGTTCTTTGAACTTTGTCGAGCAAGTGTATTCGGTAAGATTGTGGAATTGTCTTGCCAAGTCCGCGAACTGTCGGAAGTTCTCAAACACGAGAATTTCTGCTGGGATTTTCAAAACTCGTTTGTGTGACGCAAGTCCGCGAACAGGCGGAAGTTCTCGAACGGGAATTTCGTTGAGTTTTGTAAAACTCAAAACCGATGCTTAAGTCCGTGAACTTGTTTATGAACTTAAGTGGTTGTAATCTAAGATGATGATCTCTGAAAATAAACATTAAATTACTAAGGAATGCTTAATGAAAACCGTGGCTATAATGTTCATTGAGACGATTCAATCAATCGAAATCATCTAGAGTTCAATTGTGTCTTGTGTAGTTACATAAGATCTCATAGCAATTGAATGACTCTCTAACTAGTTCGTTTAAGTCAAGTGAACTAGTTATGATGAATGAGGAACATGGTTAATATGAGGATCTCATATGGTTGCCTTTTGGTTATATTGAACCAACATGTATGTGTACGTTTGGGCCAGTTCTCACGAACTTGGAAAACGTCTACAAGTGTGTTTGACAAGCTTTTTCTTTCGATCTAACAGTTGAGAGATATTGGCTTGGATATAAATTAGGTTTCATCTAACGGTGAATAATATTTACTTAATTATTAAGTAAAAACCCTGATTTGAAAGACTATAAATAGGATACATCTAGCTAGAGCAAAACTTAATCCCCACACACCTTTCTTGTGTGATACTAGTGTGCTCGCTAGAGTCGATCTCCATTAACCCTTGAGTTTCTTTTTGAAATTCGGGTTAATGACTTAAATACTTCATTGGGATTGTGAAGACAGACCGATACTAATTTTATCGTAGTCGTGTGATCTGATCTTACTTTTCTATCGATAGGAGTACAATCGTTTCTGATTGGCTCGAGAACTTGTTTCTGCGATAGGTAAGATAAAGTATTCGAGAACATCTTCGTCTCTCTGTTCGTGAATCCTCAGTATTCTTCTTGTGTATTCATGAATCGAGTATTGAGAGGTGATTGGTTGATCTAGGTTGTTCTTCGGGAATATAAGACCGGATTAATCAATTGGTTCCTGTGCTACCTTGATTATATCAAAAAACGGAATCAAACTAGGGTTTATTTATGGGAGACAGATTGATCCTTATAATAGACTTATTTGTGTGATACAGATTTTTTATTTGTTGCCTGCGATTTTGGTCGTAGCAACTCTTTGTTGGGGTGAGATCAGCAAAGGGAATCAAGTACGTAGTATCCTGCTGGGATAAGAGACGTAGAGGTGCAACTGTACCTTGTATCAGTAGGAGGATGATAGGGGTTCAACTATAGTCCAGTCTTAAATTAATTGGGAGTAGGCTAGTGTCTATAGAGACTTAATACAGTGTGTATCTAATCTGGACGAGGTCCCCAGGGTTTTCTGCATTTGCGGTTTCCTCGTTAACAAAATTTCTGGTGTCTGTCTTATTTCTTTTCCGCATTATATTTTATATAATTGAAATAATATCGATTGTGCGTTAAGCTTAATCAATTAGAAATCCGATCTTGTTATTGTCGATCTCATTGATTAACACTTGGATATTGGTTTTTGATATAGTCCAAGTTATATCTCTCTTTGATTAGACTCGCAGATTTCTATTTGCTTGAGTAATAATCACATTGAGAGATAGAGATATTACTCCTTGAGACACTATATTCTAGATTGAGTCTAACTGTCTAGTTGATTCTCTAGTAGAGTGTTTCGGAGATTGTCCATTCAGATTGCTAATCGAAATATTGGGTGGTGTTGTTAGACCCCCGCTTTTTCAGAAACAACGACGAAACACCAGCATAAAATTAACATGTTTAACGGTAAAAAAATGTAGAGCCATCGGTCCAAAAATAATACATCGAAGCTAAAAGATTTTCAAACGACTTCAGCACATAATTGTCACAAGTCTTCGTGTCCTTAGGCAAGAATGAGGAGAAACGACCTCCTCGAGATTCTCCATGAACCATTTTCAGTTCCATCATTCCCAGATGAAACCAAAAGATAAGCTAAAAGATAAGTTTTTGCAAAATAAAATCAAAAAAAAGATCAGACAGAAACATGACACAAATGATGAAACCAACAAAGCAGATAAAAGGTTTCAACAAAAAACATGTTGAAAAAAAATTATAAAAATCATTTGTATCGACTTGAATATGAACAACAACATAAACAAACAAAATTATAACATTATTGTAGTAACTACAATGAAATCAACTAAAAAGTTCAAAAAAAAAACCAAATTAGTAAAAAAAAAAAAAAACTGAAAATAAAATTGAGTCTCTGATGAATGATTTGATTGCTACGATTAGATCAATCTGAAGATGATCGACTAAAAATGGTAATTCAAAAGTTTAAACTATAACTTCTCTTCTTTTCTTCGAATTAAATTAAAAAGAATACGAGATCCGAAAATTTAAAGTTCTTCAATTTCTTCAACCCTAAAAATCAATCTTCAAATACAATTTAAAGGATTGAAATTGACGATATCTTCTCTACTTCTAGTAAACTGAAACGACAACGAGCTCTCATAATTAATATCTAAGATGGTCAGATATAAAATTGAAACTAAAATTAGTTTCTTATTTTAAAATATTGATGGAATCAAGAGAAATATAGTATATATGAATTTAAAATCTGAATACACAAAGATTCCGACGGAGAAGATCTCGAATTACGTCTGCAAATCTTATCTCCAATATTTGTCTTCCATTTCTACACAAATTTCTATTTTCTAGAGATTGTGTATATATATAGGTAAGGATAAGATTGGATTTATAAAATATGATAAAAACTAAATTTAATTATTTTGAATTGAATTGGGGGTTTGGTTCAATTTTTATTGGATATAGTTTGCATTTGGTCCAAATAATATGGATGGTGTTTTTGTAACACCTTGGTTTTTTAGAGCTTAGTATGTAAACCTAAACTAATCAAAATTCAAAAATCATTTTCATTTCTAACCTAATCTAACCATTATCAAACCGTTTTGATTTTATTTTTGTCGTCGATTAATTGCCGATTCATAAATCTTTTATCATTGATTAAAATCACAAATATAAAATGAGTCTTGTGAAACGTTGCACAAGAGATTAGCTCCAGACCCGCATATTGGAACCCATATCTTTGTTCTTCGCTTTTTTGTATTTCAAAAGAACAGTTCGGCATATATACATCCGAACCTGGATTACAATGAAGAAGACCTTTAAGTTCGGATGATTATCTGATGTATTATTTTCAGCTGAACCTTGTTTACTTTAGATATAATTCATGTCCGGCTAGTTCGAAAAGTCAGATTACTTGAAGAACCTATATAAAAATGTTGCCCAAAGGCAAGGTTCGGCTCATATTTGAAATGCAGTTGTATAGCCGAACCTTTAACTTATGTTTCTAGACTACCAAGTTCGGCTGTGTCATAGTAAGCCGAACACGACTCTATAAGTCACAACTTATATATTAAAAAAACAACAACAAAGTACAAGTTCGGCCAAAAACAATTGTAGTTCGAATAAACGGAACCTCAAATATATTTTTCATACACTTAGGTTCACGTTTAGATATATCAGTCGAACGGTTCTTCCCAACATGATTCGGCTAGTAATTGTAGAGCCGAACCCAGCACTGGGTGATCAAAATAGTTTGTAAAAATCCAAAAAAAATTAAAAAATAGAGATTAATTATCGTCTATAACTATATCTGTGAATCTGATTTGAATCACATATTTTGGTCACTTCTAACCACTAAAATCCCAAAACCCAAGTTTTTTTTTTTTACTTCTTCTTCTTCCTCTCAAAAATCCAAACTCCCTCATATAAATCTTACTCTTTCCGTTCCACTATTAACTGACCTATATACTTTTAGATTTTGTCCCACCATTAAGTGACCTATATCACTAAACAATGATATATTTATAAAATTATCCTTTTAATTGATTATAAGAAATATAAGAAATATGCATAATTTGATAGACATGTTTATACTCGTTACGTAGGATTTTTAAAATGCTTTTGAATGGTATGAAGTTTGCGAACATCCGTGGTGTGGTTTGAAAGATAAATCATTTCAAAATTTCATTAGTTATTATCCATAAGGGCATAATTGTAAAAAATCCTTAACTATACCCTTTTCCCTTGTTTTCCTTAAAAATTGTGCAAATTTGAACTAGGTCACTTAATAGTGGGACGGGGAAAGTATTTCTCTACTAATTTATCACTATAATTTTTTTTAATCAATCATTAATGTTACTAATTAATCATTATCACTTAATCTAAGGGTAAATTTATTAAATACCCTTCATTTTGACACCCAATAAATATACCCTTATACAACAATATAAATACCCCTATCATTTAAATACCTTATTCATTAAAAAATAGATTACCTTAATACCCTCACTTACAATATTATTTTTCATTCAAAAATTTTATGCATTAAAAAATAGATTTTTCTATTATTTCACATTCACCAGCACCACCATTTCACCACCACCAACAGCACCGCCACCACCACCACTTATTAAATACAACCACCAATAATATTCCACTATCGCCACACACCACCACCATTATTGTTGTCGCCACCACCGCCGCCGCCATCAAAAAATTATCTAAAAAATCAAAAGTCCAAAAACATTTGTCAAATTTGGTTGTTGACTACCATTTCTATTGTTGATACACAAATATTGGTTGTTGACTCCCTAAACTAAGGTCAATTTCTATTTTTGATACACAAATATTTGTTATTGACTCCTTACACTAAAATCAATTTTTATTGTTGGTACACAAATATTTGTTGTTGATTCCACGTTTCCACTGTTTATACACAAACATTGGTTGTTGACTCCCTAAACTAAGGTCAATTATGTTGTTGATACACAAATATTTGTTGTTGACTCCTTACACTAAGATCAATTTCTATTGTTGATACACAAATATTGATTGTTGATTCCATTTTTCCATTGTTGATACACAAACATTGGATGTTGACTCCCTAAACTAAGGTCAATTTGTATTGTTGATACACAAATATTTGTTGTTGACTCCTTACACTAAGATCAATTTCTATATTTGATACACAAATATTGGTTGTTGATTACCATTTCTATTGTTGATACACAAACATTGGTTGTTGACTCCCTAAACATTGGTTGTTGAATCCAATAAAAGGGATCAACAACAATAGTTGATACTCGTGAAAGTTGAACATAAAGAGTAAGGTAACATAATTAGTGGTAGTAGTTACCTCAGAGTTTTCTCTGAAACCAAGAACTGATCTTCTTGTATTTATCATTCTTTCTCATTCGAACCTCACCACCACCACAACCACTATAACAACTTCCACTACCACCAGTACAATACCAAATAAACACAATTCACCTAAACCATTATCAGTAAACAATCGAAAGAAAATCAAAATCACAAGATGAAGAAGTATTGAAATGCATTTTTCCTCTACCCTTTTATATGTTTGCAAAAAAATTCATGAAAAGTACTTGAAGGGTTCATAAATTTTGACTTTTAATCTTAATTTTCTTATGGAGGGGGTACTGCAATACATTCTGAAGTGGGTCATTAGTGTGATAAGCTACAATCCATATATCCTGCCACCTTGGATAGTTCAACGCACATTTTAAGACTTGCTCATAGAGGGTGCCTGCTTAACATGTTACTACACGTGGAAGGAACTGTCAAGCACAATCTCTCTAGTTGATTATGTAGAGCCGTTTGGCACTTGATAAGTGGAAATGAAAAAGTTGCCAATTACAGTGACATCTAGCAGGTGATGCAATAGTCCAAGATGATTATGAACAAAAATGTCGACTTCATCGCCATACGGGAAGCAAAGAATCCTAGCAGTTACCATAAGAAAACATACAGTACTTCAAAATAGTCTAATTAACCTTGAAGTTAAACAACTTTTCGAAAACACACGTCTGACTTTTTCATCAGTCACACCTCAGAAGCACCGGAAGAGTAATGGGTAACCAAAAATCCTGCATGCATTTACCACCAACAACATATATAAATAGTGACATGGATTCAATTTCACATGTGGCTGGGATGGGCAGAAAGAGCAGAGACAATATGTATCATTATCAACTAAATTAAACTTTATGTAGTGTTCTTAAGTAATGCAAAGATTAAGCTTCTATGGACATAATCTAATTGCACATATAAACGCTAGTTGCAAACCTGTGATTAGCCTCATAAAAGTCTGTCTTTCCATCCATAGCTGGACGCAGAGAAACCTCAGACAACGATCTAGTTCCCTGCGCAGAAAATTTCACGTACCGAACAACCTCAATTTCTTCAACAGAATCTTGTTCGTTTAAATCAACAGGCATTTTAACACGCAAAACACCAGGTGGCCGTCGCCACCACCATCATTGTAGATATAGTATCTTCCTTCACCACCACCACCATCTTCTTCTAATAAAACACGGATTTGTCTCATAAAGATATTTGTGAAGCCCGTCAAAATTAAGGACATTTATATAATTTCCACGCAATCTAACCATATAAAGGTAGTTATGCCGTTTTCGAGAAAAGGCCGATAAAAAGTGATGAAATTTTTTAACTAGCGACTTTCATTTGGCACCTTTAAAAACCAAATTAAAAAAAAACGCCTCCCAATTGGATTCCCAAGAAAAAGCGCAAGATTCCCAATCGCTCCCACCTTCTGGGCCTCCCTCCGGTAGAGGTGGCGCACGCCACCGCCCAGCCACCCGTTAGCTTAATTGTTTATATAAAAGTATCATTGTCACGAAAGAGGCACTGACACGACATGTACCGCTTCTCTGTCAACATAACAAATAAAATACCTGAATTTTATAAGATAAAAGTATTCTGGAAATTGTGACGTTGTTTTGTGATCATGTCCAATTAGAGCCCTGCCCTGTTCAATGCATCTTCTGCTGAAACTCGAAACGTTTCTCGACTTAGCTTACAACTCGAAGGACCAACAGTCCCTTTTTAGTCCATTTTGGAAATACAGACAGATGATGCAAAAATCTCGCTTAGATGAAGTTCAAACTTGGCCATATCCTTCTCAAGAAATTTTGACGAAACCTCTATCCCTTCACCACGTTTTGTATCAATCATACAAATCAAGTTCTGGTTCGGCTCAACAACTGATTTAAATCAGTAGTTACCCAAACAGGCTTTCCCCATCCAAAATCAGCATCATAAAACCAGCTACCTATCCACAAGGCGTTGTCACCACCAACAAAACTTAGAAAGATTTTCTCAATGCAACCTTCATCACCCTTTACCTTGCATTTTTCTCCCCTCAACTGAGCTACTAATTCAGCTAACTGATCCCCGAGGACCTCTTGCCCCTCAACCTCATCATTCGTACTTGTTGTCGTTCCTCCTGGAGTTGCCGCCGTTGTAACTACCACACAGAGATTCCCAAATGACGCTTCAGGTAATGGTGGATCCATTTTCTTTCTGAAGCTCACCACATGATTTACCGTTGGTAAAAAACCATCGCTAGGAGCGGATTTTATGGCTGCCTTCCATACCAAAGCGGTAACTACATCAACCCTCGTTGGCCTACTGCTGCATTTGTAGTTGTCATGCATCGATACTAGTAACTTCTCACGCACAGAGTTTATCTTTACAGCGTCGAACACAAATCTTTTGCTGACACTATTTTCGTCATTAGGATGGGAAAGGGGTGTGGGTGGCACTTCTGATGGACATACCAGTTGTTCAGTAGGTGGGAAGAGAGCTGCCGCATCGAAAGAAGGAAGCAAATTCTGATTTCCGGTTAGTGCACCCCCACGACGAGCTGAGTAGGTGTTGCCTGCCCAATTACGAATGGATGTACTCATGGTGCATGCATCTGCAATCTTGTGTGATATACACAAAGAAATGGCAGTTCCACCACAATCGAACATGTTCACTTGAACAATCACCTGCACTTCCTTGACAAAATTCACAGAAACGACTTCGGACGGAAGAAGCAGACTTAATGGAAATTCATCTGGTTTCATCTTGAAGTCGCACAATCTAGCTTTGATTTTCACTTCATAAAACTCAACCCCTTGGTCGTTGAAGTTTACTACCATGTTATCTTTCAACCTGCCAGCCATTGGGTAAAAGTGAACTAGCGTTTCAGAGAGAGAGATCTCTTAAGCAAGCCAAGATCATCATGGAACTTACTAGCACCGGTACTATCAGCAGGGTAAAATAGAATGACTGGAGTATAAATTGGAGGCATATATTGATCGAAAAGTGAGATTGTTGAGATTATTAGTCCCACATTGTATTGGAATCTAAAATCGTGCGGTTTATAATTCCTTAGGCCCTCTCCACTCATTGCCAATTGGGTGTGAGTTGGACGCCCGTATTTTAATACAACCAAGCTCTGTATGAGACGTGAGACCCAGTAAGACCCAAGAAGGCAGGGCAGCCATACAACGGTCCATATAAGGTGTGGAGCTACTCCACTTGTTGCCAATTAGTTTTGAGTTGGATGCCCGTATTCTAACATGGTATTAGAGCAGACTATTTGCGACGAGTCATTTGACCACGCCTTTATTCCGGGTCACCCGATTTAATTGTCCACGTGTTAGACCCAACGAGACTACACGTGAGTCCCACATTGTATGGGCATCTAAAATCCTGCGGTTTATAATCCCTTAGAGCAACTGCAATGGACGAGTAAACCCAAATTTTCAGTCGAGTGGGCTGGCGTAGTGGGACGAACCATCGATCAAAATTTGATCAAAGAGTAAAATCCAAACCAAATTTGGTATGCGATCAAGACCAAATCCAAATATAGTCGGGCGTTGATATAATGTCCGCCTACACAAGGGGCGTTGATATAATCTCCGCCATTCATCGGGCGTTGATATAATGTCCGCTACACAAGGGACGTTGGTTAAATGTACGCCCGATGAGGCATTCATAAACTTAACGCGCGAAATGGGGCGTTCATATACTTAACTCCCCACTCCATTTTCAACTTCACAATTTATGAAACTTGCATGGGGCGGGCTTTATACCTCCGCCCCATTTTTTTTTTTTTTTTGTTTCTGAAGCGTATACTATACCAACGCCCCACGTCGGGCGTTATCTTTACCAACGCCCCACTCGGGCGTTATCTTTACGAACGCTCCACGTCGGGCGTTATCTTTACCAACGCCTGATCCCAGGCGTAATGTTTATCAACGCGCGACCAAATATACTCTTTTCCCACTACGCCACATGACGGACTAAACCCAAATTTGGTCTTTTTTTTTAGTCTTTGATCTTTGGTTATACTCGCACCACTGTGGACGCTCTTAGGGCCTCTCCACTCATTGCCAATTGGTTGTGAGTTGGACGCCCGTATTCTAATACAACCAAGCCATTAAGTATCTAGGAAAAGTTATTAGGAGAGATAGAAGAATATGCAACGACTGTTTTCTTCAATGCACCCATTAAACATTCAAGCCCGAAGAAAAGGGGAAAATTGTGTATACATATATCTCACCATCAGACACGTGTATATAGAAAGATACGTGGAAAGCATGCAGGCCAAGACATCAAAATACGATGCACTACGGAACACCAAATAAACCCCAAGGAGTTACTTTATCTCATCCCCAAAAGAAGCTAAGATCAACGGTGGAGAGAAAGTTAGCTGACACTGACGTGACAGGGGCAGAAGACACTTGTCTGACACGAGCAGGCATCTCAACTACCCTCATTAAACACTCTGAGCAGTATACGTGTCCATCAACCCGTGGGACGAGCGAGGATGTCTCTGCGTGATCAAGTGGCAAACGCAGACCTCTGCGTGATGGACACAAGACACTAGAAGATAAGGTTCCAACGGCCTTCAGAGATGGGTCCCACACTCTAACCCTATAAATACCCCCTCTCCACCAAGAGGAAGAGGGGCGAAAAAATCAGGAAGGGAAGGAGAGAGAGATTTCAAGTGTAAGTTAATCCTTTAGAAGAGAAAATACATGTAAACCCAAAAGTCACTCGACTACTCTTGTAACCGTGAAGAACATAGTGAAACAACCAACCCCGTGGACACGTAAACCTCGGTCTCGTTTATATTTCAGCACTTTATATTTGCCTAACCCCATGGATCTTTACTTGTATGTATTGTTTTCTTTGTTTTTACCTATATCTCATGCACAAACGCCCCGCATGGAGTTGTTAGATGAGGCTGTGATAAACACGAAGGTTTTGAGCCAAGGAATCAACACTAAGATATCATCATCACAAATCACTCTAGATTACGATAATTGGTTGTGAGCATTCGGATGCCTTCGTGAATTTGAGTGTTCACAAAAACAACGCTAGACATTGCTGCCATATCCTCCTGATCCTCTTGATTGTTGTTTACAAGAACATTGATCGAATTTATACGCGTGATCATCAACTGAACTTATCCAGATATATATAGGGCGGCTGGCAAGTGAAGGCAGAGGACAAAGTTAGTTGGTGCACGAGAAACTCGTGGTCTCCCTCTTTTTTCCCTGTACAAAGACGATGTTTCAAAGTCATCAATCATGCGTTTAATAGATGCAACAATCTTTTTCACCTTATCTTATCATTTCCACTGATATTGTACAATAATAATGATTAAATCCATTAAATATTGTTTTTGAATCAACGCTAAAGTGATTGTAATGTTTGATAAAAGTAGCAACCTCAATCATTAAATCCATTAAATATTGTTCATTTTTTTTATGGCTTTTAAATAATTTGGACGAAGGAAGATGACCGACTGTGCACCCCGACTAGCTAGTCATGGCCCTCGTAAGTGCGCAAATCTCGAGTAGTTTTCTTAAAATGACATTGAGGTGTGCCCAATTAAAGAAATTATCATTTGCAACATTGCTAATAAGGGTATCAAATTTCTTGGAGGTATACCAATATACACATAAGACAAGAAAATAACTCTCTTAGGGTTAGTACACCCCCAACCAAATTTGTTCCCCGTTAGCAGCCACTAAAATTTAGAACACCAAGCTTTTTTCATTTCACTTACCACAAATTGATTTTTTTCTCTACAATCTTTCTTTAACACAATGATCACACCACATGAACAGTAGTTTCATTCCTACATAACAGAAACCATGATTCCTGTTATTCATATGAGAATTATAAGTCATTGATTTACTGTACTCAGAGATTTGGTAGAAATCTAGAGACTTGGAAACTTGGAGAATATTTGTTTTTGAGAGCACAATCATTTTTCTTTTAAATTTATTTGAGTTGGTGACCAAGTAACCGATCATTTGCTGAGTAAACCAGTAACGAGATTGCAGAGAAAATAAAATGAATGTGGGATGAGTGAAATAAAATGAATGAAAACATAGGCATACGCCAACAATGAGATTTATTTCGACAATGAACACGTATTTTACCAGGTATTCATGGTACTTTTATTTGTATTATAACGTGCTTAGTAAAATAACCGGGACAAGTTTTGATTTTTTATTAGATATTACACATTTTTTGTCTCAACAAATCACAGAGACTGTTTACGAATATTAATTTTTTGTCTTTACAAATCTTAAAGACTTTCTAATATACTCTCAGAGAATCATTAAAAATCTCTGTATTCTTAGAGAATCTCCAGGAACTTAAATAAAAAATATATGAAAGTTTATATGAATCTCAATTTTTTGTCTTTACAAGAACAATTTTCTTCGTTCTATTCTTGACCCATATTACCATCATGTTTAGGGGAATTCTCAAATTGACAATTACAAACCATAATTGATTGATCGAAATTCAATAGACATCAATAAGATGAATTAGCATGAACCCGTAACCTCGAGTGGAGAAGATCTATGGCAATTTCAAAATTCTGCTTAGGCTTCTAATCAAATCCCTAATTTCTTCAAACCTTAATACAAATCTATAAACTCAACTGGTTAGTATTTAGAAGAAGGTAATATTAAAAACAATTAGATGATTAGCAGGCGAACTACAATCACACTTCAAAGCCGATGACGATGAAGAAGAAGGTACTGTTGGAAACCACGAAAGGAATTTTTTGTTCCCGTTACAGTGGTGGCATTTTATATATTTTGAAAAAACCAGTGACACTTTCTTATACCAGAAATTGAAAGTGTGGCATTTCTTTAGGTTTTACCTATTTCCTATTCCCATTTCTCCTAATTCCTATCCCAACTACATATAATATATTTTTATATAACTCTGGGTAAATAAAACTCACTTCCTTACTTTCCATTTTAAAAGAACAGGCTGGAACATCATTATCAAATCATCATTTTCATCATATTTGAAAATGAATTACAAAACTTATTTTTATTCCCGTAATAATATGATAGCATGTTGACAAAATTGGTGATGATCGGTTACATTGCAAACCTAATTAAATACTGATAATCCAATTATATGATTCCATCTTAATTTCACTTTTATACACCCATTCGCATTTCGCATCTCGCACCAATACAAAAGATCAATAAAGAATGCAATGTGAATTGCTGATTTTATGGTTGATTACAGGCATCATTCTTTTCAATTTTAGTATAAAACCATCATTAGATGGATCATTAAAAGAACACAGTTGTTGCATAATCTACGGATGTCAGTAGTGGTTCCGAGGAAGAAAATAAAGATGTTAGCAGATAGTAGTGGTATTGATCTGGGATTAGATACTAGAGAAAGGGGATGAAGGAAGACGGTGATGAAAAATCTACCTCTAAACGTTTTTTTCCTTTTTTTGTTATGTATATATGTCGATGATCTGTTTCTTTCCACTTATTCCCAAACAGCGAATAGTATAGGATGGCAACGTGATGATCGAGTAAATGAGTCCAGAGCCCTATTTGTAACAGTAACTTTTAATGGCTATAATTAAACCAGTAAAAATACGAATAGTAATCAAAGTTCTAATCCCTCCTTCAAGTTCGAATCTTCTCTTTTTATGAAGCATTCGTTGAAGATCTAACGTGTATGTAAAAGGTATTTTCTCAACAACTCAGAAATTGAATTAAAACATTCATGACAAAAGCAATGGCAAGCTTTTATAGTTAAAATGGTATATTTATTAATGAAAACGATGGGAAGAAGATGAATATTCAACCTAACAAATATAATAGAATTACAGTTAATTATTTTCGGAAACTTGCTTAATTATTCATGATTTCATTCTTAGGACGAATATTCTTCGTATTCCCTTTGACTTCTCAAAGATTGAGCCAAACACAAACTAACACTAAATTAAGTCTCACATCATCTATAAGGAGGGCCGTTAGATACATGGGATCACACGGTTAAAAAGTTTTGTTTTGTTTGTCAAGGCATCCCGACCCTTTTAAAATTCCCAACGTTTGCGGAAACAAAGGAACGATTGCAGCCGGGCGATCTAAACTTGAGCCAAGACCTCACCCATACAGCCAAGGTCAGCACTCAGCAGCGCACTACTGAGGAGCGGTTTCGAATGCTGCCTTCTAAAGGGTAACTAAGTAATTTCCGCTCATCTCCCATCGTTTAGATCTACGCCTACTTTCTTCTCTCTTTACTATTCTTATTTCTTATCCTCTTCTCTTCCTTCTCCATCAGAATTTTTTCCACCGCCGCCGCCACCACCACTCCCGTCTGAAATGGGATACATACTCCAAATCAATACCCACCCAGAAGGATTCTCGATCTCAACCTAACCTATCTAGTCACAAAAACCAGCTGCAAGAGAAATATGCTTGTAAATCAATGATAGCCAAATGAAATGAAAATTGATCAGTAAATAAAATTGAAGAAGATCTAAGAGCACAAGCACAGATCGTTTGACTGGGCATGGGAAGAATTTAAATCTGTATTTAAAAACAAGATCGTGCGTTGATTTTTGGTTTGGCAGTTTTCTTCAAACCAGGTATTGATTTGTGGTGATGTTTGATTTTTTTGATGTGAATTTTGATTTTGGATTGTGAGATGCTTCTGGTAGAATTTGTTAATGCAATTTGAACTACTGAAAAAACAACGATTAGTTTGAGATTTAACATTTTTAAGTAAATGAGATCTAACATTTCACACATCACATTAGACATTGATTTTAAAATATCTCCATGATTGTTACTCTAAGTGTCTGAAATGTTAAATCTCAGTTACTTAAAAATGTTAAAATCTCCATAGAGTAGATGAAATGGTAAAGTATATGAATCAGACATTAGCTCAAACTACGAACATTTATCCTAGGATCTCCTCAGAATTGTGTTTTAAGGCCAATAGCTCCTAAAGGTTGGGGATGTTTCATAAAAAATCCCCTTGATTTGCCCCCACTCAGTGAGTTGCATGTATTGTTGTTAAAGGAGTTGCTTGTAAGAAAAATGTTTCCAACCGGCGGATGATTTCTTAAATTGAGAAGCCCCGGTTTCTTATCCTTGGCAGAGCTCATAAGTATCGACGGGTGTTTAATCATTTATCAATTTTGATTTTCTATTTCAGCAGGTTGTTACCATTTACATTTTGCTATCATTCATCAGTTTCAGTTTAACTTATACTGGATGATAGAAAGATCTTTAATGCACCTTCTAAAGTGATCTTTTATTATTAGATATCTTTTTCTTTCAGTTCGTTTTTATTTTTTTTGTTCTTAATATGCTCCAGAGCATGTAGATAAAATTAAAATCAAACAAAACAATCTATGGATTAGTCAAATGGGAGTGTATTCAGTATCTGCAGAAATCGTGTCTAACACTTCATACCTGTGTTGGAATTTGGATAACAAGACACATGTTTAGATCCATATTTCATAGTTATGGACTGGGTTTGTTTCCATGAATTTTTGTTCTTCGTTTCTCACTCTTTTTTTATTTTATTTAGGAAATGGATCATTTGAAGATGGCAGTAGCGAAGATAGTTTCTTATCATCGCAATGTCTTATTGGTAGAGCATATCTCTTGTCGTCAATATCAAGAGTCCTCTGTTAGAGCATATAGCACGCTGCACAGGTGCACAAATGGTTCCTTGCGTTGATCATCTTTCGTCTCAAAAGCCGGGTTATTGTGATTTGTGAAGCATTCCATGTGGAGAAGTCTCTTGAAGCACATGGGAGTGCTGGGCAGAGAGGAGAAAATTTGGCGAAGATGCTTATGTTCTTTGAAGAGTGCCCCGAGCCATTGGGTTATACTGTAAGTTCTGTAACTTATTACAGTTCAATTTTCTTAATTTATCGGAATATTGTCTGGGTCTTGTAAACTTCAATTAAATGCATAACACATCCAAAATGCCTATACCTTTGATCAGGATTAGTGTTAGATTTTGAGGAGAACTTCTATTTGCTGAAATACTTACTGCGCGCCGGCAGATTGCAATAAAAGTGGCAAAATCAAGACGTCACATTGGAGATCGCGGAGAGTTGCTTCAGAAGGAGAAGGTTGAATTTGAGGTATGATAGTTTTCTAATTATTCAGGTCATGTAGGTGTTTGATTTCTGGCTGAAGTAAAAGTGATATATTGCTAATCATGGAAGAAATGTGACCTTTGTCTCATTTCCCACTGTATTTTTTCTGGCCTGATCTGACATAGAATTAGTTAGACCGTGAATCTTCTGTTTCTTATACTTTCTTTTCATTCACTGAACATTCTGTTTTGACCATGACACAGGAATCTCTCCAGAAATTCTAAATTGGGGGAAAAGGAAAGGCGAGATAACGACCGATATACATTAATGATTGGGAGTGCAGTTTGCTCTTCCATTCATTTGTGTGGGGACACCGACTGCTACGTGCAATAAAATCATAGCAGCAGCCTCCAGGAAGCGGTCAACAGCTCTATATAAAAATGTACGGAGGAGTCTGTAAGTACTACAGAGAAGCTTGTATCCAAAATCTCAGCTTCCAAGCAAGGTGGTAAAGACTCCCAGTTTTGACCCCACACTTTCAGATGCAAGATAATCTGGAAGGAAGTGGTGAGCAGGTGGATTTATTCGAGCTTAAGTTTAAATGCCCCAGCTGATCCTTTAGAAACTACATGTGTGGAGGGAAATATCGGAGGGTCAGTTTTGATTGTAGTGAACCTCGATGCAGCATGGACTGGTGAAAACGTGCCAGGGAGTTCGATACTGGAAGTAAAGGGTTCTGCACATACAGAAGTGCCAGCTGATTCATTGCTCAAAGGAGAAACAGAAACGGAGAGGTTAAAGTTGGAAAAGCGTTTAGAAGACCAGGTTATGGCTGAGACGACTACACAGGATGGATTGGGATGATTCCCTTCCTGAACCTCTACCGCTCTTACAACAAGAGTTCTTCAGAGAACAACACTTCAAAGCTTGAGCGCCTCAATAATTATAATCCTGTTTTTGTCTCGTTATTTAATGAATTGGAACGCGAGGGCAGGTCTAGATTTTTTCTTCCTATTGGTGCAAGTGAAACTATTGTTATGACGACAAGGCAACAAGTATCGCTGGAAGCTCAGATGTCTGATGAGTGGTAGAGGCCCAAGGATGGTACATAATCTTTAGTTCTTTTGCCCCTTTATGATTCAGTTAATTCATGCTTAAGTGAAGCGGCCTCTGAATCATTTATAAGTCTTGGGTCTATGGATCGGAGCATTTTATTCATGACTGGTGCTCGGAGCACTATGATTTCAGATCCACTCGTGTATACAAAGGCGTCGCATGTTAGAGTGGCATTCAGTGACGATGGTCCACTTGGGAAGGTGAAGTATGCTGTGACCTGTTATGCAAAGGGGTTTGAAGCCTTAAGGAGGACATATTGCCCATCTGAGCTCGACTCGTAATGTCCCTTAGTCGGTTCAGTGATTGGAATGCTCAGGGTGGTAAATCACTGGAAAGGGCTAACCATGACAGAATTAGAGTCATTTATCAAGTTTGCACCAGAGTATTTTAAGTATCTATCTGAATCAATCGGCACAAGAAGCCCAACTTTCCCTGCGAAGATTCTGGGGGTCTATTAGGTACGTTCACTGTTTTTTCAAATTCAACATCCTTTACTGCGACCTTAAAAGTTTTCTTTTTTTTTTTGTGACTCCAAGCTGAGAAAAACTTAAATGCTACATTATGTTGATGATTTTCAAATCATGCTTCAGAATTACTGTACATCATCTCAACCATTTGGACACTCTTAGGTCAAACTAATCAATCAAGTGATCTCAACCATCCTGTACGGCTGTACACATCCTATTCTCTGGTCATGGGTGTTAACTATCCAAACTACTTTTGTAAGTGTGATGGTACAATGTAGCCAAGACCTGGTTGAAATTGCAAAACTTTTGAGCTAATAGCAAATGCTGAACTTTATCTTTTGTCTGCGTTTAAATATTAATGTCCTTCCGAACTGATAATATTGATGTTGAATCTCGATTGCTACTTCTTTTATGTTCAATGATATTAATGATGACGATACGTCAACATGTTTTATGTGATTAAACTTGAACTGACAGCATTTTATTCAACTAGGTAACTTCTATATGAATGTTGGCTGCAGAATCTGCTTTAGGGGTGTTACAGGAAGGCTCTAATATGGAAACATATTGGGGTGCTTCAAAGAAGTCGTGGTCTGGGTTAGTGTTGATATTTCTCTCTCATCTAGATGTTCCGCTAATATATCACTTTGAATATGTAACTGTATATCCTTCTCATTTACTTTCTTTAAAACACACAGGTTTTCTCCCCAGAATGTGCAAATGGAAGTGTGATGCAGGTCGACTTGGTCTCTTCAAGTCTATCCCTAGCATCCCCGAACTTGACAACATGAAGGTGTCCTGTGACGTAAACTGTTATACATAAAGCTGCTAAGCGTAAACATTTAACTGGTAGATAAGAAAGTTGAGATTTTTTTTTGTTACTATTGACGAGTTCATCAGCTGTTAAGAGCATACAGTAAAACTGGTAGATAGGTCAGTACAGTACAAGACCCTAACCTGATAGTGGAAATGTTATAGTTCAGAAATCTAGTGAATAGGAAAAAAAAATACATTTGCTAGCAGTAGTCATGTAATGTACCCAGAGTAGCACTAGGATGATGCTATTGTTGGAAGTAAGTAATATAACGCTCCCTGGTTGCCTTGAAATTTCGTGTGATCACAGACGAGACCTTCGAATCATGAGCTAGCAGTAGTCATGTAATGTGCGCAGAGTAGCACTAGGATGATGCTATAACTGGGAGTAAGTAATGGACGGACATCAAAAGCAACGCTTATTGGTTGCCTTGAAATTTCGTGCAATCACAGCCAAGATCTTCAAATCACGACGCCTCTTCCTTCCCTTCACTGGTAAATGAACAAACCCTTCATAACGATCTCTGTCCATTATCTCTAGTAGTAGCAAATGGAGCTTGTGATATTGAATCCACTCAAAGCCTGGCCTAGGAACTGTGATCACTGATTTTCCAGCTACCTGGATGGTATTTGCTAGGTAGTCTGCCCCAAAATTAGCTTCCCTGGGCATAGGAGTGAAACTAATATCCTTCCAGCCCCACTTCCCATTTGAAACAATGAGCTGTGCTTCAATTGTTAGCATGATTTTCTGATATATCCATAATAATTTCTCGCTGCAAAGATTTGTCTTGTAAAGCGACTCCAGATCGTGCCTAAGATCCCACAAAACGTCACTTCTCAATATATCAATAAAAAAGTCATTATCTGTAGAAATTTCAAGGGGGAACCATGTACTCCCCCCAATCGTTTTCAGAGCAGATGCTATTATCAACATTTCGTATCCCCTTACGTCGTAATCTAAATCTTTTGAAAACATGACCTCTCCGGTACAAACCGCTTTCATCTGTGAATCCCTGATTAAGAATCCTCCACCGGCCCTTAACAGTTTGAGAGTAATCTTTTCACGTTTTAGACTAGAATCGGTTGTCATTCTATACCATCCTTTCTTTGCTGATCTACCTCTTATGATAAATTTGACGTTTTCAGAGTTCAACTCGTGAGGTGGTGGTGGTAACCAGAAAGGTGGCACGGTAAGATATGGAATGCTTTTGAATGCGTACTTGGAGCGGTTGTACCTCTTCCCGTACAGCGGGACTGACCCAGTTAAAGCTGTTATTGGATCGGATCGTCGACTCAGAAACAGGTAACTCAGATGTTCGTTAACTTCCACGACACGTGGAAACTCAGTGCTGAAAATCTTAGTGTACTTGTAGGTCGAATATGCATCGTATGGATATGATGTAGATGTAGATGTAGATGTAGATGAAATTACGGCTAAAGAAGATGAAGACGAGGAGGACATCAAAGCAATTTGTAATGAATATCCAGAAAACGGCGAAGAAAGTAACGACAATGAATTTGTTGAGGTAATTAAAGATGACGACGATGGTGATTGAGTAAGATAAATCACTCTCGGCAAAGAAGATGAAGAAAAAGTACAAGAAATAACCTTTCTTTGCACAGAGATTGATGATGATGACGATGAAGAAAGTAACGACAATGAATTTGTTGAGGTAATTAAAGATGACGATGATGGTGATTCAGTAAGATAAATCACTCTCGGCAAAGAAGATGAAGAAGAAGTAGAATAAAACACTTTTCTTTGCACAGAGATTGATGATGATGACGATAAAGAACATGTTGAAGTTGAAATCATGATTGAAGACGACGACGATGACGATGACGATGAACCAATTGGGGAAGATAAAGAATCAAGAAACATTAATTTTCTACAAAAAAATCTGAAAAATCCCATTCCGTCGGTAACAGAGATGATGATCGATAACGACTTCCCAAATTTACATTCAGATGATTTTTCTTCGCTAGGGTTTCCGATTTAAAACCGTGGAATTCTCAATTTCTAATTTTGTGGTTTTTTGCTTTATCTTGGAAAGCTGTGGTTTCCTTAATCCTTAATCTTTATAATATCATCCGGAGTTTAGATTTAAGTCGGTTTTGACTCATAGTTGCTAATTTGTGTTTGTTTTTTTTTTTATACTCCTAATTTTGATCAGGGATGTCTTTACTTGGCCACAGTGATTTTCATCAGGCTTAAGCACAGGGGATTTGTGGGCAGGGAGGATAGAAATTGCTACTTGTGTTCATTAAAGGGTGCCCCAAGTTGTAAGTTCTGTTACTTTTAATTTCATTGGAGTAGTGTTAGTGTCATGTAGACTTCATTGCAACCCATAAGTTGAACATCTCATCTAGGGTGATGCTTCCTTAAACTGTTAGCTTCTATTCATTGAAAATTTAGCCCCTCAATGATTATAATGTCTCATTTTTATGAATTGGTACGCTAAGGAGGGTCTAGATTTCTTCTTCCTATTTGGGTGCAATTGTGCCAATTTAAGACTTGATTTAAGCTGAGAAATTCTTACACTCTACATTGTCAATCGAGTATAGCATCTCAACCATTTGAACATTCTTAGTCTTAGGTCAAATTAATCAACCGAGTCATCTCTACCATCCTGTAAGCATCCTATTTTTTGGTCATGAGCGTTAACTATCCAAAAAACTTTTGTAAATTTGATGACTCTGTTGAAATGGCAAAACTTTTGAGCTAATAGCAAATGTTAAACCTTTATCTTTCGCGTGCATTGAAATAACAATGTCTTTCGAAACTGACAATTTTTTTTTCTGGCTATACATAATATATCTCCATCACTTCATATTACTATTTATGGAGTTATTGAACTTCATCTCTTGTTTCTCGGAAGGTTACATCAAAGCATCTTGAAGGAGGGAATGAACAGAAAGTGGATGTTGGTTATGGAGAAGCTTTTGTTCAAACGCAATGTTACAAGGCTATATAACCGGAAAGGATCATCTATATGACCTGAAAGGATCGTCCAGGTTATGGTATAATCCAGATGCAAGTGGGAGCAATAAGGTTCATCCGGATCAGAACCTGATTGAAGTGATGCCAACTTCTCCGATTTTTCTTGGAAACAAAGCAAAGATATCGCGTGGGAGAGCTGTCTGGAATGATACTCCCTTTCTTAAAGTAAGCCTATCAACTAACAGCCAGTTCAGTTAATGAGATTAATGATGACGATGATGATATGAACGACGACTATCTTACGTTTTTTTTTCTTCGTGGCAGTCGATTGATGTGATGATTACTCGTTACTGGTGGGTGCGGACGAGGAGAAGAGTGTGTCCATGGCATCATAGATTTGACAAGGCAGTACACTTTGAACAAGCACCTTGAGAAATGGGTCAAGTGCTTCGGTTTTTTTTAGGAGGTTCGAAAAATGAGTCCTCCTCACCGTAGTCTCGCCAAAGCAGTACAAGAAGCGGTTCAGAAAAGCTATGTCGAGGTATTTCCTTATGGTCCCAATTCAGTGGTCCCCTCCAACTACAATTCCCAGTCGGATCTGGATAGCTTGCATGTTGTAGGAACTTCTCATGATTGAAAATACAGTATGAGCCACTGAAGGTGATAACCTGTGCATAATTCGGCAACTCAAGCTTAGAATGGCATATATCCTTGTCTCCGTCTGAGCCCTTGAGAAAATTTGTTTGTTTCCTCCTTTTTTAGAGAATCTGTTGATTTGTTGAAATAACAGTTTTCACATCCCAATAAGGTTATTTTGGGGTTTTCATTAATTTGGTTTACCTTTCAGAAGAAGAAATTCTGCACGGCCTTCTCCCAGATTCGCTCTTGAATTGAATGACTTATGCAATGTCTTGACGGATTTTTTGTGGGTCACAGGTTTGCCATTGTAATTGTGGATTGTGCTCTTTATAGGACAGATTTCTCTGGAAGGGGAGAACTGTCAGCTAGGCAAATGCATCGTGCGAAATTTTTAAGGAGCATGCAGAAGTTGGCTGTTCACTGTTGAGGTAGAACCCATAACTGCAACTCCTCATAGAAATCTATCCACTGCTCTGTTTAGCATCTGAGAGATCTTCTCTTAGCAGTTATTGTTGGGGGTTGCTGCTCTGTTGTTGTCGTTGTAGGTCGGTAATGCTGTAGTTACTACCAACCAAGCTGTTGCGCAAGTTGATGGTTCTGCTATCTTTGCTGGGACACAAATTAAACATGATGGCTCATGCTTCTACAACAAGGTATGTTCTTTATGATGGGTCTCTATACCTTTCAAGTGCATTTTTTTCCGATTAATAACACTGTACAGACGGTAACAAAAATTATATGTCAGACTACCACTGCGTAAAGGGAGGGCAGAGGAGCGTATCTCTAAAATAATCAGCTCTCCATGTTTAGCAAAAGCTGAAGCATGGTTTCAGATATCCGCAGAAGACGTCAAGGACTGACTGATTGGCAATTGAAAACCATTCACTCTTTCTTACTCCACCAAGTCATGCAATTGCACTTTCTACCTAATCCGAAGAATCCAAGAAGTTGTATATCTGGAATTTAGTTTGTGCAGGGATGGTTCAATGTATAGTCACTATTGTCTTAACCGATTTATCTTCGACGTTAATCTTTCTTGTTTGTTCGTAATGTCTTTATATGAAAATGAGCTCGAAAATTTTTGCATCCCAGCCATCACGATTCAAACGGCATATGACGGAAATTTGTAGGGTTATCTATTCATCTTCCTTCGCTTTTAATCCCTAAGAGCGTCCACAGTGGTGCGAGTATAACCAAAGACTAAAAAAAAAGACCAAATTTGGGTTTAGTCCGTCATGTGGCGTAGTGGGAAAAGAGTATATTTGGTCGCGCGTTGATAAACATTACGCCTGGGATCAGGCGTTGGTAAAGATAACGCCCGAATGGGGCGTTGGTAAAGATAACGCGTGAGTGGGGCGTTGGTATAGTATACGCTTCAGAAACAAAAAAAAAAAAAAAAAAA